>NC_045434.1:198758195-198768187 GCF_002776525.5 Piliocolobus tephrosceles | reverse complement strand
CAGTGGCCGGATCTCAGCTCACTGCAAGCTCCGCCTCCCGGGTTTTATGCCATTCTCCTGCCTCAGCCTCCCGAGTAGCTGCGACTACAGGCGCCCGCCACATCGCCCGGCTAGTTTTTTGTATTTTTTAAGTAGAGACGGGGTTTCACCGTGTTAGCCAGGATGGTCTCGATCTCCTGACCTTGTGATCCGCCCATCTCGGCCTCCCAAAGTGCTGGGATTACAGGCTTGAGCCACCGCGCCCGGCCTGAGACCATTTCAACCAGAGTATGTCAGAGTGATAATTTGTTTTTAAAGACAGAGTCTTGCTGTGTTTCCCAGGCTGGAGGGCAGTGGGTATGCATAGGCATGATCATAGTGCACTGTAGCCTCAAACTCTTGGACTCAAGCGATCCTCCTGCCTCAGCCTCCCTAGCAGCTGGAACTACAGGGGCATGCCACCACGACTGGCCTATGTGACTTTCTAGGCTAAGAATGCTTGCTCTTGGAGCCCGCAGTTACTGTGTAAGCAGCCTGACCGCCCTGAGGCTGCCATGCTGTGAGGAAGCTCAAACTCATTCACACGGAGAGACCACAGGGAGAGCTCTGAGAGTAAATGAAGGCAGAGCTATGCCCATCCAGCTCCGTCCACCATCCACCACCAGCAACCACAAGAGAGACCCCAAGTCAGACCACACAGGCAATCCCTTTCTGAATTCCTGATCCTCTGAAACCTTGAAAGATGATGAAATGGTTGTTGGTGCTTTAAGCCACTACATTTTGGAGCAATTACTCTTCAGTAACATAATTTGTACAGTGTGTTTGGGAACACAGAAGAGGGAGCAATCAAAAGTAATTGAAGATTCAGCCAGGTGCGGTGGCTCACACCTGTAATCCCAACAGGGAGGCCAGGCAGGAGGATCACCTGAGGTCAGGAGTTTGAGACCAGCCTGGCCAACATGGCAAAACCATGTCTTTACTAAAAATACAAAAATTAGCTGGGTGTGGGGTGGCATGCACCTATAATCCCAGCTACTTAGGAAGCTAAGGCTGGAGAATCACTTCGACCTGGGAGATAGAGGTTGCAGTGAGCCGAGATCACGCCACTGCACACCAACCTAGGTGACACAGTGAGACACCATCTCAAAAAAAGAAAAAAAAAAAAGAGGTGTTGAACATTCAATGTGAAGTAAGAAATTACACTAATACGTTGAGTAGGATACCCAATACATTGAGTTGCTGTTGAAAATAATCCTTAGATGAAGGCTTTCACATACAGCAGCTCAAAGAAAGTCTCCATTCTATGTTATCTTAGGAAACCTCTCTGGATCTCCACTCCTCCCACTTCCTACTCTTCCTCCCCAGCCCCTGGGTCAGGTCCTGGACTCCCATAGCTTTCAGGCTGCTAAACAACAGAGCGAGCACTGGACTTGGAGCCAGAAGTCTTGGGCTCAAGCCCTGCCTCACTGCTTACTAGCTGAATAATTCTGGGCAAATATATTGAACTAGTCACACCTCAAATATGTTGGACTAGTCATACCTAGTCACACCTCCATTTAGGAAATAGAGATGTCATAAATGCTAATTCATTGAATGCTTTTTATGACCTGACCATTAAACCCTTTAAATTGACCACTTCACTTAATCTGTAAAACCACCAAACAAGATAAGGAATATCATTACTATTATTATTATTATTTGAGTCAGGGTCTTGCTTTGTCACCCAGCCTGAAGTACACTGGCACAATCATGGTTCACTGCAGCCTAGACCTCCTGGGCTCAAGTGATCCTCCCATCTCAGCCTCCAAGTAGCTGGGACTACAGACATATGCCACCACGCCCAGCTAATTTATGTATTTTTTGTAGAGATGAGGTTTCTCCATGTTGCCCAGGCTGGTCTTGAACTCCTGGGCTCAAGTGATCCTCCCGACTTGGCCTCCCAAAGTGCTGGGATTATAGGCATGAGCCACTGTGCTGGGCCAACAGGAAATATTATCATTTTCCCAGTGGGGAAACTGTTCCAGAGATTTTTTGTTTTTTTTTAAGACGGAGTCTCGCTCTGTCGCCCAGGCTGGAGTGCAGTGGCCCGATCTCAGCTCACTGCAAGCTCCGCCTCCCGGGTTTACGCCATTCTCCAGCCTCAGCCTCCCGAGTAGCTGGGACTACAGGCACCCGCCACCTCGCCCGGCTAGTTTTTTTTTGTATTTTTAGTAGAGACAGGGTTTCACTGTGTTAGCCAGGATGGTCTCGATCTCCTGACCTCATGATCCGCCCGTCTCGGCCTCCCAAAGTGCTGGGATTACAGGCTTGAGCCACCGCGCCCGGCCCTGTTCCAGAGATGTTAAGTAACTTGCCCAGAGTTATGCATTGCCTGCACGGCAGAGCTGGGATTCAACACCGGGCTGCCTCGCTCCAGAGCTTGTGCTTTTGACACTGTGCTGTCCCCAAGTGGGTGGGTGAAACTCTCAGGACAGCTTGTGAGAGTGTAGAAAAGGACTTCTGGAAATGGAAAGGAGTGCCATGTGCAAAGGGGAGGAAACTTTATTGTTATTATTATTATTTTTCTTTTTGAGATGGAGTCTTGCTCTGTTGCCCAGGCTGGAGTGCAGTGGTGCAATCTTGGCTCACTGCAACCACCTCCCGGGTTCACGCCATTCTCCTGCCTCAGCCTCCCGAGTAGCTGGGACTACAGGCACCCGCCACCACGCCCAGCTAATTTTTTGTATTTTTAGTAGAGACGGGGTTTCACCGTGTTAGCTAGGATGGCCTAGATCTGCTGACCCCGTGATCCGCCCTCCTCGGCCTCCCAAAGTGCTGGGATTACAGGCGTGAGCCACTGCGCCCGACCTATTATTATTTTTTTTGAGATGGAGTTTCACTCTTGTTGCCCAGGCTGGAGTGCAATGGCGCAATCTCGGCTCACCGCAACCTCCGCCTTCCGGGATCAAGCGATTCTCCTGCCTCAGCCTCCCAAGTAGCTGGGATTACAGGCATGTGCCACCACACCTGGCTAATTTTGTATTTTCAGTAGAGACGAGGTTTCTCCATGTTGGTCAGGCTGGTCTCGAACTCCCAACCTCAGGTGATCAGCCTGCCTCAGGCATGAGTCACCATGCCCAGCCGAAAAATTTTTCTTTTTTTTTTTGAGACAGGTTCTCACTCTGGTTGTTGCCCAGGCTGGAGTGCAGTGGTGCAACCACAGCTCACTGCAGCCTTGACCTCCCAGGCTCAAGTGATCCTCCCACCTCAGCCTCCCAAGTAGCTGGGACTACAGGTGTGAGCAACCATGCACTGCTATTTTTTTTTTTTTTCTGTAGAGACTGTGTTTGGCACATGTTTATGGTTCCTTGCAACTCCCTGATAGCATCTGGCCTGTTCTGCCTTATAGCAGACATGGTTGCTCCTATTTCTGGGTCTTCCTGTTAAAGCTCCTTAAGGGCGAGCCCCACGTCTTATTCCTCTCTGCACACTCACAGTATCCCATCCAGTGCCGAGGACTGAGTTGGGATTCAGAAAAAAAAAAAAAAAATTTGAATATAGTGGATTCCTCTATTAAGCTGAAGCACTAAGACAATTATACCTGCTCATAAAAACATAATGAGAACAAGAACCTTTAAGAACACATTCTAGGCCAGGCACAGTGGCTCATGCCCGTAATCCCAGCACTTTGGGAGGCTGAGGCACGTGGATCACCTGAGGTCAGGAGTTCGAGACCAGCCTGGCCAACATGGTGAAACCCCGTCTCTACTAAAAATACAAAATATTAGCTGGACCTGGTGGTGGATGCCTATAATCCCAGCTACTCAGAAGGCTGAGGCAGGGGAATAGCTTGAACCCGGAAGGCAGAGGTTGCAGTGAGCTGAGGTCGCACCACTGCACTCCAGCCTAGGCAACAAGAGCGAAACTCTTGTCTCAAAAAACAGAAAAAGAAAGAACACCTCTAAAAATTCTCAGCATTCCTGAAACATTTCTAATGCCAGCTTTCTATTCTGGGTTTTAAACCCAAACGAACATGTTCTTTCTTGAGTTTGCAGATGTGGTCGCAAAAGGAGGGGGAAAAGAGGAGAAGAGAATCTTTAGAACTCTTTCAGACACTCCCCGACACGTTCCTCAGGGTGAGAAGGAGGCTTCCTCTTCACCAGTGTTAGAATCTGACCGGGGAGCAGGTGCGGATGGAGTTATTTGAAAGCAGAACTTTCTCAGGAGAAGAGGCTCTGTGGAAACTTGTTTTCACCAAGTTCTGTCATGTGTGACGTGAACCAGAAGCTCTAGGAGATGTTTGAGAGAAATTTTTACGTTATGAGGCAGCTGCTTATGAAATTCGATCCAGAAGCTTCCTTCGAGCCAAGCTTCTTCTTACAGAAGCCTGGAGAACATAAATAGTTTCCATTGCGGCAAGAAGAAAAATTCTTCTGTATGTTTGTGGGTTTGTCCTTTCTTTTCCACAGTGGGTAGCAAACCTCTATAACAAGTCGACATTGAACTAAAATAGGATTTCTCAGATTCATTTGACTAATACTAAATTCAGCTGAGAGAGCTTATTCTTCTACTCATGAGCAGTCATCTGAGACTTTTGCAAATCATAAAGCTAAGCTCTAAATGATAACCAGGAACATTTCCCATTCATCTGAGATACGGCATAGGCAGTGTAAGGGTTAAAAGCACAGGTTTGGAGTTGGACAGGCTGGGTTTGAATCCCAGCTGGATGGCTGTGGGTAAATTGTTTAATCTCTTTAAACCTCAATTTCCTTTGTTACAAATCAGGCATAGTAATATTTCTGGTTCTCAGGGCTGTTATGAAGGTTATGCGAGTATATACACATGACTTACTACATTAAGTACTCAGTAAATGTTAGCTATTGTAGGCCAGGTGCGGTGGCTCATGCCTGTAATCCCAGCACTTTAGGAGGCTGAGGGTGGATCACAAGGTCAGGAGATTGAGACCATCCTGGCTAACATGGTGAAACCCTGTCTCTACTAAAAATACAAAAAAAAAAAAAAAAATTAGCCAGGCGTGGTGGTGGGTGCCTGTAGTTCCAGCTACTCGGGAAGCTGAGGCAGGAGAATGGCATAAACCCAGGAGGCAGAGCTTTCAGTGAGCCAAGATCGCACCACTGCACTCCAGCCTGGGTGACAGAGCGAGACTCCATCTCAAAAAAAAAAAAAAAAATGTTATCTATTGTAGTAGGCAGCCCCTAAAATGTCTTGCAGTAATTTCTGCCTCCCCGTATTCAAATCCTTTCGGTAATCTCCCCTCCTTGAGTGTGGGGATTAGTGATTAGCTTCTAACAAATAGCATATAGCAAAAGTGATGGCATATTAGGGATCTCGAACAGCCAAAACAATCTTGAAAAAGACCAAAGTTGGAAGTCTAACACTTCCTGCTTTGAAAACTTACTACAAACTGCGGTATCAAAAACAGTGGGTAATAGCGTAAAGACAGACATACAGATCAATGGAACAGAGCTGCCAAGACCATTGAATGGAAAAGGATGATCTTTTCAACAAATGGGGCTAGGAAAACTGCATGTCCACATGCCAGAGAATGAAGTGAGGCCCTTACCTAACATCATATACAAAGATTAACTTAAAAATGGGATCCCTTGAGCCCAGGAGTTCGAGGTTACAGTGAGCTATGATTGTATCGCTGCACTCCAACCCAGGCGGCAAAGTGAGACTCTGCCTCTAAAAAAAATAAAAATAAAAAATTAACTCTTAAAATTGATCAAATATCTAAGTGTAAGTGATACAACTATAACATACAAGAAAACATAGGACAAATGCTTCATGACATTGGATTTGACAATCATTTCTTGGCTATGACAACCAAAAACACGGGCAACAAAAGAACAAAACAGATAAGACTTCATCAAATTTAAAAACTTTTCTAAATGAAAGGATAGTATCCACAGTATCTCAAAAGGCGACCTAGTGAATGGGAGGATATATCTGCAAATCATGTAACTGATACAAGGTCGTCTAGGGAGAAACTCTCCTAACACTGTTTTTCCTCTACTCTCACACCGCAACAATCAACTACACAGAAGGAAACTTCCGTGACTAAGGGAGGAGACCACCCCTCATCTTGTCTTATGTCCAATTTCTGCCTCCAAAGAAAGAAGTAAAAACTAAAAGGCAGAAATGAAATCCACAGGCAGACAGCTGCGCCGAGCCCTGGGCCTGGTTAAAGATCGACCCCTGACCGAAACTGGTTATGTTATCTATAGATTACAGACATTGTATGGAAAAGCACTGTGAAAGTCCCTGTCCTGTTCTGTTCCGTTCTGATTACCGACGCATGCAGCCCCCAGTCACGTACCCTCTGCTTGCTCAATTGATCACGACCCTCTCACGTGGACCCCCTTAGAGTTGTGAGCCCTTAAGAAGGACAGGAATTGCTCACTCAGGGAGCCTGGTTGTTGGAGATGTGAGTCTTGCCAAAGCTCCCGGGTGAATAAAGCCCTTCCTTCTTTAACTCGGTGTCTGAGGGGTTTTGTCTGTGACTTGTCCTGCTACATAACCAAACGTGTGGGGGCCTCTCCCCACCACCAACCAGCAGACAGCAGCCAGGTTACCTCCAATTCAGTTCTGACGCTATCTACCTGGAGACAGTGCCAGATCCCACACGTTGAGGATTCAGTCCCCAAGACTGCTCCCTCCTTCTCCACTCCCCCAGTCACAAGTCTGGGCCTCCAGAACTTCTGACCGACTGGCTTCAAGCTGGGGTTCCCCCAGACTCCTCTTTGGATTTGATTAATTTGCTAGAGTGGCTCACAGAACTCAGAGAAACACTTATATTCACTGGTTTACTAAGAAAGCTATGTTAAAGGACACAGATAACCAGCCAGATGAGGGTACATGTAGGGTGAGGTCTAGAAGGGGCCCAAGCGCAGGAACTTCTGGCCCTGTGGAGTTGGGGTGCGCCACCCTCCCAGCACCTGGACCAGTTTTTCTTCCCCTTCCTGCTGACTTCCACGTGTTCAGCTATCTGGAAGCTCTCCTAACCTAGTCCCCTTGGCTTTTTATGGAAGCTTCATGATATTAGCATTCTGTCCCACAGGGTGTAGAGTGGGACCCTCTCATCGGAGAGTCTTAAGACTCCAAGTCCTGCCTTGGGGCAGATGAAAGGAGGCAGGGGAAGGTCAGAGGCCTGCCCCTGAGGCCTAACGCACCCAACATTATAACAAAAGACTCTAGCCTTCATAAATAATTGTTGGTGTCATAAACAATTGTTGGTGATCTCAATGGGAAAGATATAAGGGGAATGGACAAGGAAGCCTTTTAAAATGTATTTATTTATTTATTTATTTTTGAGATGGAGTCTCACTTGGTCACCCAGGTTGGAGTGCGGTGGTGCGATCTTGACTCACTGCAACCTCTACCTCTTAGGTTCAAGTGATTCTCCTGCCTCAGCCTCCTGAGTAGCTGGGATTGCAGGCACCCATCACTGCACCCAGCTAATTTTTGTATTTTCAGTAGAGACAATGTTTTGCTATGTTGGCCAGTCTGGTTTCGAACTCCTGACCTCAGGTGATCTGCCTACTTTGGCCTCCCAAAATGCTGGGATTACAGGCATAAGCCACTGCACCTGACCTGTTCTATCAGTCTTAAGATCTGTTTTAATGTTAATGCTGGTCAGTTGTGTCTGAATTCCAAAAGGAATAACAAGGCATGTCCAACTCCCCCTTCCCATCATGGCCTGAATTCGTTTTTCAGGTTAACCTTGGAATGCTCTTGGTCAAGAGGAGGATCCGTTGAGATGGTTGGGTGACTTACAATTTTATTTTTGATTTGCAAAATATACCAATTTTCATAATCCCATTGAAACTACCTTTGCAAAAATTATAACAGTAAAAAACTCATGGCAGTAAAAGAGATCTGGTCTAATCCACACCCATCTTGCCTTTCCCTTAATTATTCCTGAGCTTTGGGGCTGAGCTAACTTTGAGAGACATTTAGTTTATACTTTAAATGATAACAGGCCTTCCCCAAAACTCAACCGTCTTTGTGAAGCCAATGAAAGGTCATCAGGCTGTGGGAGGAGAGGAATCTGAATTCTGCTAAGGTGAAGACATCGTTTAATTGACAGCCACTCCTGCAGATAACACCACTATTGTAGACTGGCCTTTTGAGTACCTTTTCAGTTTTTGGAAGTCTGAAACCCATGGCTCCATCCATACCTGATGGCTCTGCCTGTATTCACCAACACTGCTCCTGTGGCCCCACTCAGAAGGAGTTCAGCACTCAGGACAGCTTCCACCTGCTATGATTTCATCTCTGTCCCAACCAATCAGCAGCAAGCCTAGCCACCCCTAGCACCCCTTCCTCAAAAGTGCCTTTGGAAAACCCCTAACCTACCAACTTTGGATGAGATTTATTTGAGTCCTAATTCTGTCTGTCACATTGTGTGACTGGCCTCGTGTCTATTAAACTCTTTCATTACTGCAATGCTGTGGTCTTTGTTTATGCAGCAGGCAGGAAGAATCCACTGGGTGGTTACACTACCAACTCTTAATTTTTATGTTCTCATTTCAGAAAATTCTCTTCTGTATCCCCAGACCATACTGGGGGAACCCACCCCCAATATTTCAACATAGGTTCTATTTTCTATAAGTGTCAGCTAGCTGAGAAATAAAGAGAGATAGTACAAAGAAAGGAATTTTACAGCTGGGCCGCCGGGGGTGACATCACATATCGGTAGGACAGTGATGCCTGCTTGAGTCTCAGACCAGCAAGGTTTTATTAAGGGTTTCAAAAGGGGATGAGGTCAGAGAATAGGTACAAAGATCACATGCTTCAAAGGGCCAAAAGCAGAACCACTAATAAGGGTCTAACAAAGATCACATGCTTCTGAGGGAACAGGACGAAGGGCAAAAGCAGAACCACTGATAAGGGTCTATATTCAGCGGTGCATGTATTGTCTTGATAAACATCTTAAACAACAGAAAACAGGGTTCAAGAGCAGAGAACTGGTCTGACCACAAATTTACCAGGGCGGAGTTTTTCCCCACCCTAGTAAGCCTGAGGGTTCTACAGGAGACCAGGGCGTATCTCAGTCCTTATCTCAACTGCACAAGACAGACATTCCCAGAGCAGCCATTTATAGACCTCCCCCCCAGGAACGCATTCCTTTCCCAGGGTATTAATATTAATATTCCTTGCTAGGAAAAGAGTTTAGCAATATCTTTCCTACTTGCATATCCGTTTATAGGCTCTCTGCAAGAAGAAAAATATGGCTTTTTTTGCCCGACCCCACAGACAGACCTTATGGTTGTCTTCCCTTGTTCCGTAAAAATCCCTGTTATTCTGTTCTTTTTCCAGGTGCACTGATTTCATATTGTTCAAACATACATGTTTTACAATCAATTTGTACAGTTAACACAATGATCACAGTGGTCCTGAGATGACATACATCCTCAGTTTATGAAGATAACAGGATTAAGAGATTAAAGTAAAGACAGGCATAAGAAATTATAAAAGTATTATTTGGGAACTGATAAATGTCCATATTAAGGTGAAATCTTCACAATTTATGTTCCTGTGCCGTGGCTCCAGCCTGTCCCTCCATTCAGGGTCCCTGACTTCCCACAACAGACCATTTTACCCTCTCTTGTGCAAAAGACTTTGGATCCCCAGCTAAGGGTTGAGCCAAAGGACTCTGTCCCTTTTGTCAATCCTTATTTTGATTAGTTTATCCAATGATTGCCCCTGGAAATTTCTGATCAGATTTCATTGTAATCTCTGCCTTCTAGCTTTAAAATTTCTCCACACTGGGAGAAAGACAGAAAACTTGTTTTGGGCCTTTTAATGTTGGGGGACCAGACAAGGCTTCCTTTGGTCTACCCAACCTTTGATAGTATTGTATTAAGACCTTTGTTTTAACCCTATCAATTTCCATTTCATTCATTCCATTTCTTAATAATCACCTAAAGATTTCCACTCTGCTGGGATGATTTCCATGACTTACTTTCTTTCTTTCTTTCTTTCTTTCTTTCTTTCTTTCTTTCTTTCTT
>NC_045434.1:198697913-198758185 GCF_002776525.5 Piliocolobus tephrosceles | reverse complement strand
TCTTTCTTTCTTTCTTTCTTTCTTTCTTTCTTTCTTTCTTTCTTTCTTCTTTCTTTCTTTCTTTCTTTCTTTCTTTCTGATGGAATTTTGCTCTGTCACACAGGATGGAGTTCAGTGGTGCCATCTCAGCTCACTGCAACCTCTGCCTCCCAGGTGTAAGCAATTCTAGTGTCTCAGCCTCCCGATTAGCTGGAATTACAGGCATGTACCACCATGCCCAGCTAATTTTTGTATTTTTAGTAGAGACAGAGTTTCACCATGTTGGCCAGGATGGTCTCAAACTCATGACCTCAGGTAATCCACCTGCCTCGGCCTCCCAAAGTGCTGGGATTATAGGCGTGAGCCACCACGCCTGGCCGACTCTCTCCTTTCTTTCTTTTTTTATTTTTTTTTTTGTGAGATGGAGTCTTGCTCTGTCCCGTAGGCTGGAGTGCAGTGGCACGATCTTGGCTTACTTCAACCTCCACCTCCCAGGTTCAAGGGATTCTCCTACCTCAGTCTCTCAAGTAGCTGGGATTATAGGCACATGCTACCACACCCAGCTAATTTTTTTATTTTTAGTAGAGACGGGGTTTCACCATGTTGGCCAAGCTGGTCTCAAACTCCTGATCTTGTGATCCACACACCTCAGTCTCCCAAAGTGCTGGGATTACACGTGTGAGCCACCACACCCAGTCTCTCATTTTCTTCTTAGTTCAACCCCAACAATGTTTTCTTTATTTGCCTTACTTCCTTTTTCTTTCTTTCTTTCTTTTTTTTTTTTTTTTTTTTTTGAGACAGAGTCTCACTCTGTTGCCCAGGCTGGAGTACAATGGCGTGATCTCAGCTCACTGCAACTTCCATCTCCCAAGTTCAAGCAATTCTCCTGCCTCAGCCTCCTGAGTAGCTGGGATTACAGGTGTGGGCCACCACACCCAGCTAATTTTTACACCTGGCTAATTTTTGTATTTTTAGTAAAGATAGAGTTTCACCTTGTTGCCCAGGCTGGTCTCGAACTCCTGACCTCAGGTGATCCACCCACCTTGGCTTCCCAAAGTGTTGGGATTACAGGCGTGAGCCACTGTGCCCAGCAGAGTCTTCATTTCTTAGTCACCTGTGTCACATAAAATTTGTATTAAATAGATTTGTTATGCTTCTCTGCTGTTCTATATTCTCTCTTTTCTTTTCTTTTTCTTTGTTTTTTGAGACAGAGTCTCACTCTGTTGCCCAAGCTGGAGTGCAGTGGTGCGATCTCGGCTCACTGCAACCTCTGCCACCCAGGTTCAAGCGATTCTCCTCTCTCAACCTCCTGAGTAGGTGGGATTACAGGCACCCGCCATTGTGCCTGGCTAATTTTTGTATTTTCAGTAGAGATGGGGTTTCACGCGCCGGGCGCGGTGGCTCAAGCCTGTAATCCCAGCACTTTGGGAGGCCGAGACGGGCGGATCACGAGGTCAGGAGATCGAGACCCTCCTGGCTAACACGGTGAAACCCCGTCTCTACTAAAAATAGAAAAAATTAGCCGGGCGAGGTGGCGGGCGCCTGTGGTCCCAGCCACTCGGGAGGCTGAGGCAGGAGAATGGCGTGAACCCAGGAGGCGGAGGTTGCGGTGAGCTGAGATCCGGCCACTGCACTCCAGCCTGGGCGACAGAGCAAGACTCCGTCTCAAAAAAAAAAAAAAAAAAAAAAGAGATGGGGTTTCACCATCTTGGTCAGGCTGATCTTGAACTCTTGACCTTGTGATCCACCCACTTTGGTCTCCCAAAGTGCTGGGATTACAGGCACTGTAATGTGAGCCACCGCGCCTGGCCTATCTGTTCTTTCTTATGGGCTCTCAGCCGTGAATCCTGCAATGGGTAAGGGAAAGATCATGTTCTCTCCCTTACAGATGCCTGATTAATTATGTGAGGCCATGCCTTTTTTATACATGCATTTATTCAACAGACACATAGAGAAGTTTGAATAGGCTGCATCCTGTCAATCAAAGGAATAGTTTGGCAAACAGGCAGACATAATGGGATTTCCAGGAAGGAAAGTCCCTGTGTATAGAGCCTGTAACTCTACGTGTCCAGATCCTTGAAAAGGAAGGAAGAAGGGAGGGCTTGAAGTGTCAGCTTGCCGGGGTCTTACCAGATAAGGGATACCAAAAGGAAAACCCTGAGCTACAGCATTTGGTGGCAGTTGTGGTCCTCGTATGTGGTTAATGCCTGCTCCAGGATCCTTCTAGCGGAGATAGCTGTCACAGAACTATTAGACACCATAGTTGATCTATATTTCATTATATTAGATTTTAAGGACATACAAGCAAATATATTACCCCTGAGATTAGGCAAGAGAGGCCCTTGCTCTGGGGTTAGAGAACCCCATGTCACAAGCATACATAAAATTAATTTATTAAATAAGATAAGATAAAAGTGAAGTATTAGGCTGGGCACAGTGGCTCATGCCTGTAATCCCAGCACTCTGGGAGGCCGAGGTGGGCGGATCACCTGAGGTTGGGAGTTTGAGACCAGCCTGACCAACATGGAGAAACCCCATCTCTACTAAAAATACAAAACTAGCCGGATGTGGTGCGCATGCCTGTAATCCCAGCTACTTGAGAGGCTAAGGCAGGAGAATCGCTTGAATGTGGGAGGCAGAGGCTGTGGTGAGCTGAGATTGAGCCATTGCACTCCAGCCTGGGCTACAAGAGTGAAACTCCATCTCCAAAAAAAAAAAAAAAAAAAAAAAGGAAATATTAGAATAAAATTACATACAATAATTGTTAATGACACAATTATCATTCTATCTTGAAATAAATGAACACAAGAATGAAAGTTGCTAGTCTAGCTGGGTGCGGTGGCTCATGCCTGTAAATCCCAGCACTTTGGGAGGCTGAGGCGGGTGGGTCACCTGAGGTCAGGAGTTCAAGACCAGCCTGGTCAACATGGTGAAAACCCGTCTCTACTAAAAAAAAAAAAAAAAAATTAGCTGGGCGTGGTGGCTCACACCTGTAATTCCAGCTACTCCAGAGGCTGAGACAGGAGAATCGCTTGAACCCTGAAGGCAGAGGTTGCAGTGAGCCAAGATCATGTAACTGCACTCCAGCCTGGGTGACAGAGTGAGCTCTGTCTGGAAAAAAACAAAAAAGAAAGTTGCAAGTCTAAATAAACTGAAATCTTCCAGCCATGGGTTCATAGGGGTCAAACGACTGCATGGCTACATGTGTTACTGTACATGATATGAACATATGGGCATGTCTGCCGCTCAGTGCAGGCACAACACAACCTGTAACCCTTGACAGCCATTCTTAGGACTAACACTGTTCAGGCCTCAGAGAAATGCTTCTGCACGTCTTTTGCCCCATGACCTCGAAACAAAAGGAAACTGCATGCAAATGACATAAAAGGTTGGGGTTAATTTTGTTGTTGTGAATGTAAATTTGTCACGGTAGAAAGATAGAACATCTTTCATTATTTTAAGTGTTAGCTTTCTTATTTAAATATTTAGACAAATGACTATGTTGAAAAAAATCCATGGTATAAAGAAATACCTTTATTTTACTACTTTTTTTTTTTTTTGAGACAGGGTCTTGCTCTGTCATTTACACTAAAGTGCAGTGGTGTGATCAGAGCTCACGGCAGCCTCAACCTCCCAGGCTCAAGTGAATTTCCCGTCTCAGCCTTCTGAGTAGCTAGGACTACAGTGTGCACCACCATGCCTGGCTAAATTTTTTTTTTTTTTTTTTTCAGATGGAGTTTTGCTCTCGTGGCCCAGGCTGGAGTGCAATGGTGTGGTCTCTGCTCATGGCAACCTCTGCCTTCTGGGTTCAAGTGATTCTCCTGCCTCAGCCTCCTGAGTAGCTGGGATTATAGGCACAAGCCACCATGCCTGGCTAATTTTGTATTTTTAGTAGAGATAGGGTTTCTTCATGTTGGTCAGGCTGGTCTCGAACTCCCAACTTTAGGTGATCTGCCTGCCTCAGTCTCCCAAAGTGTTGGGATTGCAGGCATGAGTCACCACGCCCAGCCGCCTGGCTAATTTTTTATTTTTTGTAAAGACAGGGTTTGACTATGTTGCCCAGGCTGGTCTTGAACTCCTGGACTCAAGCGATCCTCTTGCCTCAGGCTCCCAATGTTCTGAGATTACAAGTGTGAGCCCCCACGCTCGGCCTACTTCTTCTTCTTCCTCATTTGTAAATACACATAACATAAAATTTACCAACTTAACCATTTATAAGTGTACAGTTTAATGATATTAAGTACATTCGTATTCTTGTGCAACCATCATCACCATCCATCTCCAGAACTCTTTTTATCCTGCAAAACTGAAGCTCTACACCCATTAAATAATAACTCCTCATTTCCCCTCCTCTCAGCCCCTGCAACCACCATTCTACTTTCTGTCTCTTTAAATTTGACTACTCAAGACACCTCATATAAGTGGAATCATATAGTATTTGTCATTTGTAATTGGCTTATTTCACTTAGTATAATGTCCTTAAGGTTCGTTTATGTTGTATAATGTGTCAAGATTTCCTAACTTTTTAAGACTGGATAATATTCCATTGTAAGTATATTATACATTTTGCTTATCCATGTATCCATGGATGGCTACCTCCCATTTAGAGCATACTGTATTCTGAGCGCTTCCTAGCAATATGGACCCTGAAGACTAGGTTGGTGTAGCAGAGTGGCTAAGAGCAGGTTTTGGCATCAGGGTGACCCAGGTTCAAGTTCGAGGTGTGTGACTTTGGGCAAATCACTTAGCCTACCTCTTTGAACCTCAGTTTTCTCATCCATTAATGAGGCAATACTACTAGTGACCTCAGTAGGTTGTGATGAGAATTAAATAAGATAATGCCTATCAATTTTTTAGGACAGGCTAGTGCAATGGCTCATGCCTGTAATCCCAGCACTTTGGGGGGCGGAGGCAGGTGGATCACTAGAGCCTAGGAGTTCAAGACCAGCCTGGACAACATGATGAAACCCTGTCTCTACAAAAAATACAAAACTAAGCCAGGCATGGTGGCCTACACCTGTTGTCCCAGCTACTCAGGAAGCTGAGGCAGGAGGATTGCTTGAGCACAGGAGATTGATGCTGCCGTGAGCCATGCTCTCACCACTGCATTCCAACCTGAGTGACAGAGATCCTGTTTCAAAAACAAAAAAAATTTTTAATTGCTTAGGACAGTGTATATTGCTCATAGTAAAGTGCTCGATACTTACTGTTATTATTTAATATGCAACACATTTGTAATATGCAAAAGATCATATCTTTGAATTGCATCAGTAAAAGTTATAACAAAACAAAATAAAGATATACCAGTCAAAGGCAAGGAGATGGTGTAAATATTAAATCACGGTGAACTGGAATCAAGAGATCAGACTGAACTTGAGCAAGTTACTTCACCTCCTCTTGCCTTGGAAACTGTGGGCGAATGGCGACTCCTTTGTTGCCTGCTCTTCCCAAGATTGGAAGTCATGCCATGGTGTCACCTAACAGTTTAATCATGTGTTAAGACTATGTCAATCTGTTTTTGTTTTTGTTTTTTTTCTGCTGTGGCAAAATCTAGGCTTTCGGGCCATGGAAGCTTGATTCATAGTCTCTTTCCAAACCCAAGCCATCAGCCAGAGAACCAGCTTGCCTGAGTCAGTGGAAATTCCAGATGTTTGTAGCTCATTAACTGCCAAACTGACAGCTATGGAGGCTGTGACGAATAAATGGATTTTTTTTTTTTTTTTTTTTTTGAGACGGAGTCTCGCTCTGTCGCCCAGGCTGGAGTGCAGTGACCGGATCTCAGCTCACTGCAAGCTCCGCCTCCTGGGTTTACGCCATTCTCCTGCCTCAGCCTCCCGAGTAGCTGGGACTACAGGCGCCCGCCACCTCGCCCGGCTAGTTTTTGTATTTTTAGTAGAGACGGGGTTTCACCGTGTTAGCCAGGATGGTCTCGATCTCCTGACCTCGTGATCCGCCCGTCTCGGCCTCCCAAAGTGCTGGGATTACAGGCTTGAGCCACCGCGCCCGGCCAACACGTGATCTTTAAAAAAAACATTTTAAAATTACTTTGACTATTTCCCGTCAAAAGAAATTCACTGCCGGGTGAGGTGGCTCATGCTTGTAATCCCAACACTTTGGGAGGCCGAGGCGGGTAGATCACCTGAGGACAGAAGATCAAGATCAGCCCAATCAACATGGTGAAATCCTGTCTCTACTAAATACAAAAAATATGCTGGGCGTGGTGGCACATGCCTGTAATCCCAGCTACTTGGGAGGCTGAGGCAGGAGAATCGCTTGAACCCAGAGGCAGAGGTTGCAGTGAGCCGAGATTGTGCCACTGCATTCCAGCCTGGGCAATAAGAGCAAAACTCTGTCTGAAAAAACAAATAAATTCACCAATGTAAATTCACCAACTCCTCTTACAGATCCAGTGTCAGGAAAGAGCTATAAACAAGGACGCAGAACAGTATCCTCAACGCCAGAAGCCTGGGGCTGATTTTTAGCCTGATGGTGGGGGCATACATGGATACATAGTTTCTAGAAGGTATTTGGTAATATGTATCAAAAGTCTTACCTATATATTTACCTTGTGACCTAGTACTTTCACCCCTAATAATTTATTTAAAGGAAATTTATTTACAGAAATGAAGATTTATTTATAGGGATATCCAACTCAGCACATAATAGCAAAAAATTGGAAATAACAGTGGAGAATAGTAAAATTAATCAAAGACGGTCATAACATAAAATATGGTTAGCAATAAATGTATATATACATAGAAACATGCTTACAATATCCTGAGTTTAAAAAGTGGAAAAAGGGGCAGGCATGGTGGCTCACAACTGTAATCTCAACACTTTGGGAGGCCGAAGTGGGTGGATCACATGAGGCCCAGGCGTTCAAGACCAGCCTGGCCAATATGGAGAAATCCCATCTCTACTAAAAATACAAAAATTAGCTGGGTGTGGTGGCACACGCCTGTAATCCCAGATACTCATGAGGCTGAGGCAGGACAAACACTTGAAACTGCGAAGTGGAGGTTGCAGTGAGCTGAGATCATGCCACTGTACTCCAGCCTGGGCAACAGAGATAGACTCTGTCTCAAAAAAAAAGAAAAAGAAAAAAAAAGTGAAAAAAGGTAACAATAGAATATATACCACAGAGGCAGGAGAATCGCTTGAACCCAGAGGCAGAGAAGTTAAACAACCTGCCAAAGTCAGTCCATATGCTAGAAAGCCACAGAGCTAAGGTGTGTCACTGAGCAGGTTTTGGTGTCTATGCTCCCGCCACGACTCACACTTTCTCCTGGTATAGAAAAAAGACTGGAAGGACATACCTTCCAAGCATTCACAATGCTTACTTCTGGGAAGTGAGATGTTGAGTGATTTCTACTTATTTTTTATCTACCTTTTCTATAATTAATGTGTTATGTAATGAGACAAAACTCCAAAGAAAATGTTTAAAATACAAGATATTTGTTGCAGAGGTGAACGAGTCTCTCTCAGCCTCAGTTTAGAACAGCAACTGTGCCTACCTTGTAAAGCTCATGGTAGGACTGAATGAAATAAAGTGAAAGCACTTGGATGATGTAGATTTAGAATATGTTAGAAAGATGTGTAGAAGATGTTAAAAATGGTAGGGGCTATTACAATACAAAGTAGAGGCCGGGCGTGGTGGTGCTGAACCTCGGATTTTCACCTGTGAAAATGCCAACAGAGGCCTGGGTGCGGTGGCTCACGCCTGTAATCCCAGCACTTTGGGAGGCCAAGTCAGGCAGATCACTTGAAGTCAGGAGTTCAAAACCAGTCTGGTCAACATGGTGAAACTCCATCTCTATTAAAAATATAAAAATTAGGCCGGGCATGGTGGCTCACACCTGTAATCCCAGCACTTTGGGAGCCTGAGGCAGGCGGATCACTTGAGGTCGGGAGTTCAAGACCAGTCTGGCCAACATGGTGAAACCCTGTCTCTACCAAAAATCTAAAATGTTAGCCAGGCGTGGTGGCATGTGCCTGTAATCCCAGCTACTTGGGAGGCTGAGGCAGGTGAATCGCTTAAGTCTGAGAGGTGGATGAGCCGAGACTGCGCCACTGCACTCCAGCCTCAGCAACAGCACGAGACTCCTTCTCAAAAAAAAAAAAGATTAGCAGGGTAATGGCAGGCATCTGTAATCCCAGCTACTCGGGAGGCTGAGGCAGGAGAATTGCTTGAACCCAGGAGGCAGAGGTTGCAGTGAGCCGAGATCGCGCCACTGCACCCCAACTGGGGAGAAAGAACAAAACCCAAAAAAAAAAAAAAAAAAAAAAAAAAAAAAAAAAAGACAAACACAGTAGCAAGTGAATCCAGAGAATGTTGTCAAGCAAACACTGTGTGGGAGCTTCAGTGGTTTCATGTTTCCTTTGATTCTCTTTAGAGCCTCCCATTATTTCTGAGCTGGGGATGGCGTATCTCTTCCTCATGCCACGAGTGTGAATAGTTGGGGGACAGGTATCGTTACGGTCTTTTTTTTTTTTTGAGACGGAGTCTTGCTCTGTCGCCCAGGCTAGAGTGCAGTGGCCGGATCTCAGCTCACCGCAACCTCTGCCTCCTGGGTTCACGCCATTCTCCTGCCTCAGCCTCCCGAGTGGCTGGGACCACAGGCGCCCACCACCTCGCCCGGCTAATTTTTTGTATTTTTAGTAGAGACGGGGTTTCACCGTGTTAGCCAGGAGGGTCTCGATCTCCTGACCTCGTGATCCGCCCGTCTCGGCCTCCCAAAGTGCTGGGATTACAGGCTTGAGCCACCGCGCCCGGCCGTTACGGTCTTACATATAAGTAGATGGCTCTGATATACCATTATTTTGGGGGGAGTGAGCACGGGGTGTTTCAGATTCCCTCTTCCTATCAACGCAGGTAGCAGTCTCAGCCTGTTTTATCCGTTCCTTTCAAGATCGCTGCCCATCTCTCCGTTCAGCCAGCTTCTGGCCTGGGGACTGAGGCCAAGACCCTTGAATGGGCCAAGAATTAGACGACTGGGATCAACAGACTAGCAAGGAACCCCATGGCTGAGCCTGGGAGTCCACCTGTGTGAAAATCACTTTTAGAAGCTAATCTAAACAACTCTGGGTGTTCAGGAGCTGGTTTCTGACTTCTTGGGGTTATTTGGTGTTATCACCAACTTTGAGAATTACATAGGACAAGGGGGTCTCCTTCATAAATATGTCTCCACATCAGGGGATTGCCCTTAGCAAAACTGAAAGCAGCGATTCTCAACTAGAGTGAGACATTGGAATCAGCTGGATTGGAATAGCCGCACCCCCATGCTCAAAGATTCTGATTCTGGGATGGGGTCTGGGCATCAGAATCCTTTAAGGGTCTTGAAGGCTGGACCCCTGGATCAGCGTTGACAGGAGGAGTGGGAGTTCAGCATTGACTTCCTGTGCCCTGTTTAGTAATTAGACTGAAATGGCTGCAATGGTTAAGAACAGATTTGACACTTCTCAGGAACCTCTGAGCAAGCAGGGAGGCAGCAGATGCTTCCCCAGGAAGTGAATTCATGGCATGGGGAGGGGTGTGTGTTTTGCAATCAGTTTGGCAACCAGATGAGAACTCTGAGGCACATCGAAGCAGTGGGCAGGTGTTCCATTTCATTCTTCTGGCAGGTTCTAAGAATTTGCTTGCTTCTTCAAACCGAATTAAGCCCTGAGCTGACAGACCTGCAAACATTCCAAGTTGACCATCTGATTTCATATATGAGCATGAAGGAGAAAGAGAACTAAACCAGCTTTTGTTTTGAAATGGACTCGCTAGGGCGGGGGTGGAGTTGGGGGCTAATATTAAAGTACCTAACATTTTTAGCATGTTCTGTGTATTTATTTTTGAGACAGGGTCTTGCTCTGTTGCCCAGGCTGGAGTATAGTGGTGTGATCATAGCTCACTGCAGTCTCAATATCCTGGGCTCAAAGAATGCTCCCACTTTAGCCTCCCAAGTAGCTGGGACCACAGGGGCACACCACCTCCCACTCGCAGCTAATTTCTGTATTTTTTGTACAGATGGGGTTTTACCATGTTGCCCAGGCTGATCCTGAACTCCTAGGCTCAAGTGATCCTCCCGCCTCTGCCTCCCAAAGTGCTGGCATTACAGGAATATTCTAAATCTACATCATAAAAGTGCTTTTACACTCATTATTTCATTGGCTCCTACCATGAGCTCTATAAGACAGGGAGGATTGCCATTCTATAGATGAAGAAACTGAGAATCAGCCTGAAGGCCAGTCGATTCTACTATGACTTATTCCAAAGCCATGGCAAACCTGGGTGATTTCTCTAACCACTCTGGCCCTGGTGCGGTTGTATGCCTCAGCCTACAACTTGTCTCTCCCCCAAAGCTGGGCTTTCAGAAACACTTTTTTTTCTTTTTGAGACAGAGTTCTGCTCTTGTTGCCCAAGCTGGAGCGCAATGGCGCGATCTCGGCTCACTGCAACCTCTGCCTCCCAGGGTCAAACAATTCTCCTGCTTCAGCCTCCCGAGTAGCTGGGATTATAGGCATGCGCCACTATGCCCAGCTAATTTTTTTATTTTTAGTAGAAACGGGGTTTCACCATGTTAGCCAGGCTGATCTCCAACTCCTGACCTCAGGTGATCCGCCCGCCTTGGCCTCCCAAAGTGTTGGGATTACAGGTGTGAGCCACTGTGCCTGGCCCAGAAACACTTGCTTTTTGCTCCACCTGTACTTACAGATTAGGTAGATAATGTTTTCCTAATGATATCGTTGATTTTGGTTGCCACTGATACGTAGCTCAAAACAGATCCTCCAGTGAAAAAATTCCAGTAAGTTGTGAGAGTCTCCCTCATTTTCTACTTTATTCGCAGGGTCCAGTCACAATGTTTGTTACCTGCACCTCCTGAGTGAGGTTAGCAGGCTGATTTTGGCATTGCCTGTCCTTGACTCTCAGGGGAAGAATGGAAGGAATAAATCTCCCAGACACCAGTTTCCCTCTCTGATAAATTGTAAAGGAAACAGCTTTTGGGTTCCTTTAGGGCCAGGATGGAGCCTCCTTCACTGTTGTATCCCCAGGGCCTGGCATAGTACCTGGCACAAAGTAGGCACCAGATAAATTTTTGCTAAATACTTTCTATTAAACATCCATGTATTTATTATGCATTTGGCTTCCAGTCTAGGTGAGCTATATCCTGAGAGCTGTTAGTTGGCATCAACGTTTTCCTATTTGAACTGAGAACTGCTAATAGGATTGTGCTGGTGGAGCTGAGTTTAAAGACCACATGGGTCTGGCAGAAGCTGTGTCAGATATCCCAAAAAGGGTATTATTTTAACTTCTCCTCTCTAGTTCTGAGCTGTTGAGGGCACTTGGTAAATACTAATGAATGATGAGGCTGGAGCTAGCCTGAGACTGTGCTGGGAGTCTGGGATGCGGTAAAAGCTTTAACAATGCTTTCCCCAAGGGCATCTCGACTCTGACCTTCTGGCAAATAAACTGGTTCTGCCAGATGGTAGGATGGAGACTTTTTGCTGCCTCAACAGCCCCGGCAGCCCAGTCAACAGTCAGTCAGTGTCTGCTCTGGGCAAAACACCTTTTAGGTGCTGGGGAGCACAGATGCTACAGGAAAACTGCAGCCTGGGCTCTTGAATCCCAGTGCCTGGCTTTCAACGCAAAACTGTCTGAGCCTCAGATTTGTCATCTGTACAGTGGGGATGAAAACAACTCCTACCCCACAACATTATCGTGAGGATTAAATGAAATAAGAAAAAAAATTTAGCACAGGGTAGGGGGCAGAGTAAGGATATACTGTGTCTTTATACATTTCCAATGTTATGTGTAGATTTATGCAGATAAAATTCAGACTGGCTGAAGAGATGAATTGTTTTTTTATTTTTTATTTTTTTGAGACAGTGTCTTACCCTCACCCAGGAGTGTAGTGGTATGATCGCAGCTCACTGCAGCCTGTACTTCCTGGGCTCAGGTGATTCTCCCACCTTAGTCTCTCAGGTAGCTGGGACTACAGGCATGTGCCACCATGCCCAGCTAATTGTATATTTGTAGAGATGGGGTTTCGCCATGTTGCCCAGGCTGGTCTCAAATTCCCAAGCTCAAGTGATCCTCCTGCCTCAGCCTCCCAAATTGCTGAGATTACAGGTATGAGCCATGCCCTGCCATGAAAAGACTAATTCTAGATTGCAATGGCTTTGAATGATTTTCTAAACGTTTAGAGTTTAGATTTCATTCTGTATTACAATCTGGAGCCACGGAATTTTTTGTTTGTTTTTTAAAGTGACACCATTAAAAATTCATTAAATATAGCTGACTATTATCTGGCTAGACATCTAAGCAAACTTCTTGAATGTTTGGAAAACAGATTACCCTTTCACTGAGACACCTGTTGGTTTACCACATACTTCTTATTTGACTATGTTTAGCATCAGAAAGTCCCTATGCTCAAAAATACCTCTTTTATCAAATTAGATTAACAAACTGCATCTCTTAAGATGCAGTAACTTTTCTTAAGATCCAATGGCTAGAATATAGGAATTTGGGTTGGATTGGGAAGTGGGGGATGACGGTGGCAAAAAATTGAAGATTAAAAAACGAAATACAGGCCGGGTGTGGTGGCTCACACCTATAATCCCAGCACTTTGAGTGGCTGAGGCGGGCGGATCACGTGAGGTAAGGAGTTCGAGACCAGCCTGGCCAACATGGTGAACTCCTGTCTCTACTAAAAATACAAAAATTAGCAGGGTGTGTTTGCGGGCGCCTGTAATCCCAGCTACTCAGGAGGCTGAGGCAGGAGAATCGCTTGAGCCCAGGAGGCGCAGGTTGCAGTGAGCCGAGATTGTGCCACTGCACTCCAGCCTGGGCGACAGAGCGAGACTCCGTTTCAAAAATAAACGACACATTACATGAGATTTATAAAAAGTTGGTAAATACAAATTATTTAATGTAAACTTGCGTATGTATGTATCCATGTGTATACACGAACAAACTGGGAATGTAATGAGACTTGATTTTGTACCGTTTATCCCAGAATTATTCACGCTCATTGAAATTAGTGTTCTCTTTTAAAAGATTCACATTGGGTTGCTTACACATGTACTCCAAAGAAATTGCCCTTTTCCCCTTACCTGCATCTGGCTGGCATAATCAACTGAACAATATTCTCTCTTTCCTTTTTTCACCTACAAGTGGGGCAGAAAGGGGAAGGGAGCAGCCCTCATTCTCTCAGCAAACTTATTGTGCACTGACCACGCGCGAAAGCGCTGTGCTCAGAGAAACAAAACCTAACCAGTTGTGGCCCTCGAGGGTGTGTGGGTGGGGAGAGCTGCAGACACAGGAAACTGTAACACGGCGCGTTAAGGGCTCTAACTGAACTTAAGGACCAATGGGGCCACCAAGCAGGAAGTGACTGACTTGCCCGCGTGTGTCTGAACCGCTTTCACAGGGAGGCAACTTTTGAGTAACTGCGGGGCTGGAGGGTGGGGGACACCGGAGGGAACCGCAGGGACGCGCCGACTTCGGACGCGGAGTTGTGGATGTGGGAGAGAAGCGACCCAGAAGTCGAGGCCCGAGGCGGGCGGGGGCTGGGCTCTGGCAAGCGGCTTTCTGGAGTATCGTCCATCTGTCAATACAGGCTACGCGGCTCAGTGGCCCTAATTCGAGAACCAAACGTCCCCCGCCGGTCAGTCTTTTCCCTCAGGGCAGTCCCAAGGGCAGCGAGCCCGCGCGCACGAGAGCCGAGCGGGAAGAAGAGCCGAGAGCTAGCGGCCGGGGCCTTGGCGGGCCAGCGGCGCGGGAAGGCCGCCGTGGCAAGGCCGTAGACACCCGCGGACAGGGCAGTTACTCCCGGCATGCTCCTCCTCCCCGGGCGGATTTCAAACCCTCGGCAGCCCCATCTCCCCGCCTTCGCCCCCGGCCTGCCCCAGCAACAGGCGGTGGCCCGCTTCTCATTGGCCAGGCCTGCGCTGTCGTGTTTTGATTGGCCGCAGAGCCGCCCGGCCCTGCTTCTGCGGTCGCCGCCGACTCCATTTTGTCGGTAGAGGCAGAAGGAGGAGGTTGGGTTGTAGAAGCTGGGGTGGCCGGCAGCTTGCTCATCGGTGTTCGTGGGCTTTGTCGGTCCGTGCCTCGTCTCTCCCTGGAAAGGGAGGGAGGCTTCGACGTCGAGAGGGAGCCACTGCCGCCGTAGTTCCGAGCTTGAAGTCGGTAAGTAGCGGCTGCGCTGCGGGCGCGGCCATGTTGGTGGCTGCGCTCCCCATTGTTGGGGGAAGGAGGCGAGCGGAGGCGAGATCCGGGCACCCGGGCGGGCGCGGGCGGTCGCAGCGCCCCGACCCCTGCGGCTCCGGAGAGATGGGGCCACTGGGAAGTCAAGCCCGTGTGGCGTCAGAGGAGGCGAGTTTTCCAAGTTCAAGTTGTGAATGACTCACAGTCCGGAAATGGCAATTTATTTAGGGTGGTTTATCTGTTTGGAAGGCTCTCTTACCCCTTTGAAAGGAGGGGGCTTAACTATTTGGTAACTTTTCTTGGAACATCAAATTAAAACCAAACCTTGAACGTTGAGCCGTTCCCTCTAGGGAGACATTTTTATAGATTTGAGATGGGCTTAGACTGTTAGGGTTTGTGAGAACTTATTTTAAGACGGGGAGGCGGCGAGGGTGTTCATAACCAAAGGAAACACTGCGTGATGTCTACACGTTCCAAGAGACTGAAAATGGATGTGACGTGTGTGGAAAGATTGAAAAATTCTGGTGGGAGTTTAAAAACACGGTCTCCTGAAAATCCGCCTGAAGCCAATTTTTTGATATGACTCAACATTTAACACTTCGTTATTTGATTTTATACGTGAGAGAATCTGAAGGTCTTTCCCAGGAAAAAGATAAAAACAAAACTTACTGCGGGACTTCGAGACATTTCCAAAAATTCTCCAGGAGTGACTGGATCGCAAGGGTGAAGAGTTTTTAATGATCGTGGTTATGAGGTCAAAGAAAGGCATCTTAAGATAAATTTTCTACCTTTTAGTTCAGGAAGTAGCCTTCTTTACAGTCAACGATTTTTGTAGTAAATCTAAATGATCACTTTCTCAACGTGTTTTTGAAATAATGAAGTAATCTTTACTTTTCTAGCTAGGACTTCTCTCAAACTTGTGTGCTGAGGAGACTCAGATGTTGGCCTCAGCTCCTAGGCTGAACTCAGCAGATCGGCCCATGAAAACTTCTGTATTGAGACAAAGGAAAGGATCTGTCAGAAAGCAACACTTGTTATCTTGGGCTTGGCAGCAAGGAAGAGGACAGGTAGTGGAGATCCTGCAATCTGAAAAGCAGACTGAAAGGTAATCATCATAATGGGCAAATATTTTATGATGGAGCCATCCTAAACTAATTGTTTTTATTTTAAAATAGATTATGCAGATTTGTGGGTAAGCTCATTTTTCTTGAGAGGTATAACAATAAAGGTTGTGCATATATTGGAGTCTGAACAGCTTGCTTTTTGAATTTAAAGCAGCTGAACAGCCTATTACTGAGTCTTGTTCAAAATATCTGGAGTTATAAGTTGGAGCCATAGAAACTTCTTACAGATTTGAACTTAATGGAATTTTACTATTTGTTTCCATTCACTTGTAGGTGACAAAGAAGCTGAAGATGGGTGGTGGAGAGAGGTATAACATTCCAGCCCCTCAATCTAGAAATGTTACTAAGAACCAACAACAGCTTAACAGACAGAAGACCAAGGATCAGAATTCCCAGATGAAGATTGTTCATAAGAAAAAAGAAAGGGGACATGGTTATAACTCATCAGCAGCTGCTTGGCAGGCCATGCAAAGTGGGGGGAAGAACAAAAATTTTCCAAATAATCAGAGTTGGAATTCTAGCTTATCAGGTCCCAGCTTACTTTTTAAATCTCAAGCTAATCAGAACTATGCTGGTGCCAAATTTAGTGAGCCACCATCACCAAGTGTTCTTCCCAAACCACCAAGCCACTGGGTCCCTGTTTCCTTTAATCCTTCAGATAAGGAAATAATGACATTTCAACTTAAAACCTTACTTAAAGTACAGGTATAAAGACAAATGTTAAAATTACGTTCACGGATAGTTGTCAATTGGTCTGAAACAAATTCACTAAGGAATTAATCTATTTGTGTAGAACTGCTAATTAATGTAAAAAAAATAGACCATCTCGTGTTGTGTGCACTCTGATACAATGGTAGTATCAGTGCAACTTAAACTAATGGTATTTGATATTAAGTGTTCTCAACTGAGTAACTTTTAAGTGGAAACCAAGTTTAGATTTGGGGAGTGGTAAAGGAATCAGCTTTTTCTATTGTTAGGGGAAGATAGTAATTTATCATTCATGGAGTAGATTGTTGAAAGTTGGTGAATCAGATTATAAGCTTCAAGCTAACACAAGGATTCAGAATTAGGTAAACATCTGAAAGTTTAGTATATTAGAAACACCCAAACCAGTAATATGCTAACAACCTGATGCACTGCTGAAAGAAAATGTGAATTTTTTGTAATAATTGCATTTTAGTGAATTGTACAGTGGGTGGAAAGGGCATTTGGAGCTCATTAGAATGAGACATAGTACATCCCAATGGCCCTGTTTATTAAATATAATGGATTAAGTGTCTGTCAACAAATACACCAAAACCATTTTTTTATAGAAACAGTATTTAATGGTCACTCAATAGCTTTCAAAATACATTTTTGTATTACAGCACTGCGCAAGCTATTCTAATAGTGATCTGGCCTCATTCCTGCAAAGCTTGCTTTGGGGAGTTGGATAATGTGAAAATTTTAAGTACCTAGGGGAGAAAGAGCCATGTACATATCTGTAATAAACTTGTAGCATATGTAAAGTTTTATTGGCCTTTATCTTACAAAAATGGAATATTTTAGTATGAATTTGCTGAATGTAAGACCGTGGACTGTTTTTTATAGTATGGCCTAATTTTAAAGGTCCAAAATAATTTGTTTTTAAAGTTTGCCCTTGTGCTAAAGTGCCAGTGTATGTATGTTATACTTGATTTGATTGTAAACTACATTTCAAAGTAAATCCAAGTGTAGTAAGTTTTATAACTAAAAAGGTTTAAGCTGCTAAAACTATTTTTAAGAGATGTGAAATGCAGTATGGGACTATTTTTTTTTCCTCCTCTAAGCCCAAAGATTAACTGGAGTCCCTCCAACCTTACAGATTTTTGGGTTTCGCAATCTTATAACCTAGGATACAGGTAGTTTTGAGTATGGTGCCAGTGATGTTTGGTCAAGGGTAGGTGCAACCCAACAGACCACTTATGCAAAAGATGTACTCTTGCATAATACACTGATAACATGTTTTGCCAACCTTAAGAGTAAATGCTTAAACATAAGCGAAACCAGTAGAAGGTATGTGGGTCAGTTTAAAAATTTTGATTGTTAATGCCCTATTTTGTAATTTGGCACCTCTTTTGATGCCTAAGCTGTATTTCTCCAAATAAATCAAGATGAAGTACTGCCCAAGTTAAATATTGATAGCCTAAAGACAAGTTTATATGGTACTTAATGTACATGATATGAATTTGAAGCATAAAATTAAATAAAATTGTTTTTCCCCATTGGCTTGGTTTTATTTTAAAAATGGTTTTGATTGCTTAATATTCTTTTTAAAAATGTCACTGACTTGAAGCTCATAATATACTCAATACTCAAAACTCTTGGACTTCTCTTAAATTTCTGATTATAAAAACAGTCACAACTAAAATGTGACAGGACTGTTGGCTTGAAAAGGGGCAACTAGTTTGCTGACTGATAAAGAAGATATTAGGATTTGATAGCTATGCAATTAAACAACTACTTGAGATTTCTCTCTCCCAGTAGTGCTAACAATCAAAAGGAAAAAAAAAAAAGCCACACATGGAAAACGTTGCAAAGCTTTTCAAAGTTAATTCCATGATCTAGGTTCATAGAAAACAAATTATGAAAGAATTTATCAAGTTGACAAGAACCCTTGTGTTTCAAAATATGTTGACAAATGAAAGTACACGTAACAGAAGCATCACGACCACACCTTGCTGATACAGATTCCAAATGATAGAGCATCTTAAAACTAGTTTGAGTAATACTTAAAATTCTACAACTAGTCCCATGGCAAAGCTGTATTTTTTTCATGCAAACTAGGAAATGATTTGGAGTTAAGGCAGAACCAGCATTTTGTTTCCAGGGTCATTTCTATGGACAATGCCAAGGATTAAAGAATTGAACTTCATGTACTGAACAAATCTCAGCCTAGGTGTCTGTTAAGTTTTTAAGCTATATATTGAATACACTAGATTTTTAGTGGATTAATCTAGTAATACCCTAGATTTTTGGTTTGACTCAAGCAAAATGGGTAAATGGAAGTGGGAGTGGAAGATTACCTATAAAAATTTTAGCAGCTTAAGGGTAACCTGAATAAAAGGTCAGTAACCGTATGAACACTTCATACTTTAGGAAAGGTACTGATAGAGTTTTGGTTAGCCTACAGAATGGTGATAGGAATTTCCCAAATTGATGCAATCGTGAGAACCAAAAATAGCTGGTACAGAGAAATTACCATGTAAGGCTGCTGAAGTCAGCCATATTGTGAACCTTAAGTAAATGCTGTAATTTCAATTTGTCTTCTTTTTGATGGCAGTTATACTATGATGGAATCAGGTCCAAAACCTATCCTTAAGCTTAAAATAAATACTGATAAACTATCCTCTTCCCTAGAACAACTACAATGCAGGAAAAAATCTGAAAGGTTTTGTGTAAGTTTTAGTTTCTAGTATTGTGGTTGCATTCTCGTAGGCAATTTGTAAAGCAAGAGGGACAGAGTGCATCTCTAAAACCTCTTATACAAATTAGGAAAAAGTGTACCCAGGTGGTTACAAATCTAAGGTAGAGCAAAGTCTTAAAAAAACCCAAGATTTATTTTTGGCTCCTAGACCAGTTTATTTCACTTTCCAGCATTCAAAGAAATGTGATCTGCAAAAAACTAGATACAAAGGCCTTTTACTTCTTTACAAACTATGGTTAGTTCTCAATGAATTTACATGCCTCACTTTTTATTCCAAGAAAAATTCCCATTGTGCAATACAAGGGTGAAACAGCTGTTACAAATACACAGAAACATAATAAAGATAACCAATACTGTTAGAGGAAAGGGCAGAGGAAAAAACCCAAGAGAAGAAACCTTTTCCACAGTGACTAGCAGAATGTCTTGTAGATACCAATAACTGAAGACAAACAGGTTGCTCACTTCTTCCTATCAAGTCATCCAATCTAAAATGAGAATAGTTCATGCCTAGGATAGGCTAACTATAGGCTTTGCTAGTCCTCCTTCATAGTAGAATGCCATCAGATTATTCCTGAGCTATCGCTCAAGTCACAGCTACTTCAGAATATAATCTCAGGTTTTGTAAACAGGAACATGGTCAAAATGCAATACAATGGAAAATCTCTACAAGAGAATGAGATTTGGAAAGCCATGCTTAGAGTCTCTGAGCCACACAACCATGAGATCTTGGATAACATTTAATCTCTCATCCAGGAACATTATCCATTTGCCTTGTAAGGTTGTGAGGAATGAATAGCATATGCAGGAAGCTATCACATGATGGGTATTCTACAAAGCACAATTTTCTCATCTGTAAAATGGGAATAATACCCATTTCCCAGGAGTGTTTTTAGGATTAAATAGGAATATTTGAAAAGCACATGGTTCAGCACAATAAGTGCTCAATAATATTGACAGCATTCAGTACAAAGAGAACCACAGAAGAGATCCTAAAGCAATTCATTCAACAGATGTAAAAATTAAAGAGGGCCTTTTCTGATTTACCATAATTAAATACTTTAGAGAACTACCAACTATCGTTATTGCAGTTATATATGTATTTACCTAAATTTTTTAAAAACAAAATCCCAACTCAATATGCAACTTAATTCCCCCCCCTTAAATGTCTTAACTTCAAAAGGAAATGGAGAAGGGAGGTAGAGGGCAAAAAAGTCTATGACCTCTACATATTCTTTTAAAAACACACAGAACCTCTGTCCTAACAACCCACTATGTTAATGAGTGTGTAAGGGTATACAAAATACTTTTTGTGATTAAATCTAGTCATTTTGGCTCTAAGTAAATTCTAGATCCCATTATATCAATTTTACTATCTCCAGGAAAATAAAGCTATAAAAACAATTCCCCATTTGATTAAACAACAAACATGGTAACAAAAGATGAAACAAGTGAAAAATTATGGGCTGTACCCTAGGATCTGACGCTTGCTGTGTGATCTTGGAAAAGTTCAAAAAAATTTTCTAAAATAAAATATGAACAAAAATACCTCCATTTCATACCTCCCTTGAAAATATACCTCTGCTGTATTTTCAAAATTGCTATAAATTAAAAGCTTAGGACTCCACTTCCAGATTTTTAGTTAATAATTTTATATGGAAAGTTTTAAGTATGTGGCAAAAAAGATCACAAAAATAAAATGTGATGGAATCAATGTATAGGTAAAGAAACATCATATCCTAATAAGAAACTAAGGAATCCAAAACATTTTGTGATACTATAAAAGTTATTTATTCGCTATACACATAACATGTCCCCTATAAAATGTACATGTAAATCACTAAAAAGTATAATTTGGTGAACATTTTCTCAATTACAGAACATACTAAATCAGTTGGGATAACAGCTGTCTGCCTCAAAATAATCTAATTATAGCACCCAGTCTCCTTTATACCTAATGCAAAGTTAAATACTTATTTTGGGGGTTATATCCTAGTATGTGTTTGGTGAGGCAGAGTAAACAATATAACTCTAGTATATTACAGTCACTGCACAATAAACCAGTTTATTACAGATTAAAACAAATCATTTTTTCATTATTTGTAATAATGTGATCAAATACTGGATACTTTTAAATGGCAGATAACCACACAATTACTTATCTTTGATAGTATATTGTGTTCTATAATTACATTGATATGAATGGTGTAAAATATTGTTATGAATAATATGCCTCAAACAAAGCAATGAGGCCATACTGTAATGATTCACTAGATTGTGCTCAGTAGACATTTACTGAATAAGGGAATAATCTATTTTTCTCCTCAATTATCCAGGACAATGATTTGCCCATAGTAAGGGCTCAATAAATATTTGCGGAACATACTGACTAGGAAAGAGGTGAGAAGAGATGGGCCCTCTTAGCTGGATGTCAAATATAATTGGAATTTACCTGGGAAGGAGAGTACTTAAAGAAAGATGTAAACTGCATGTGGTGTATACAAGTAAATAAACACAGATGCCAACAAAGCAAATGATTAAGCAGAAAACACTGGCACCAAAATAAACAAAGGCAAGATTCGCCAATAATGGCAAAAATGGAACTTTTATATTGGACCATACCTTTTCCCACCCAATTCAGTTTGAGACAGACCAACAGAGGCACTGTAAGAGACTATGGCTGTCTTCCTTGATATTCAGACATCCTAGTTTCCAATAATTTATTATGGACCTGTTACCCATGAATCAATATAAACCTATTCATATTTAGGGATTAGTTTCCACAAGTACAAAGTTGAATTTCCTTTTATTTGTCCTAAAATGCTTACTTTCAAACTTGAAGGGACTTCAATTATTCCATGTAGTTTTCGATAACATTCTTTTATCTTTTCAGACCAGAGTCAAAATATTCGTACAGTATTCATACTGCAGCACCTTCCACCCACCCTTTGGTCGCTTGAACTGCCCTTCTTTGGTTCTTTTTCCGCTTTCAGATCTTTCTTGAAGTGTAGTAAGCAGAACTGTACTGGGTATTCCAGCTGCAGTTTGGTCTTAAATAAAAGAAGGATGTTTGTCAGTTTGGTTTTCTTTATTCTTCTCTGTGGTATACAGGATTTTGTTAGTTGAACTGGATGTAGCAGCTTACTGGGCCAAATTTTCAAGAGAATAATACAATAGTTCCCAGGTCTTTCCCCTGGGATGTAACTTAACAGCTCATACTCTATGTAGCACCTTTCCTCTCTCACTGAAGCATTATCTCTCACTTTTCTTCTTGCTTACTTGGCTTAAAAAAAAAAAAATGCAGAGAGATCTTAAGTAAAAGGAGAGGTGAAGTGTGTCAGCCCTCATTTGAGTATTGATATAACCATTCTATTTATTATTGAGCCCAGTACCACATACACAGTATGTACACTCAGTAGGTGGGGGACTCAACTACATCACCCAAAACTAACATAAAACACTACGTAAAGATCCTCATCAAGTATCAGTAGGATCCAAACTACCATGGGTTCAACTGTAATATAGTCCTTTTGAAGCTGTTAGGTGTGTCACTTTAGGAACATATAAGGTTCTCAATAGTCCAAGTCTAAAAATAAGTTGACACAAGTAAAAATAAAAATGAAATTAGGCCTTCAAGTTCTATACAGAAAATGAACAATTTCAATGAGCTAGCTCCTCAATCTACTTCTCTCAAATTATAGTCTGTAAAACAAACAACACCCCCCACCCCCCAAAACTAAGGACCATGCCTTGGCTTAAATCCTGGCTCTGCCTTATAGTCTTTTCTTTGTGCCTCAGTTTCCTTATCTTTGATATGGGGAAAATAAAAGTATCTTTCTCATAGGGTTTTGTGAAGAGTAAATGAGTTAACACATAGCCTTTTCAAGTGTCTGGCACATCATGAATACTTAATAAATTAGCTGTAATTGTCATCAAGTAGATAGTATTCGAACCACAAAATACCTAACCTACTTCCCCAAAGAGGTTATCACTTAGTATTAGCTGCTCATCAACATTCAATTCAAATTGATTTAAAATCATGTCATAAACGTTAAGTCCCAACGCATCTTGTTTACGAAGAGGGAGAGCAGAATTACTGGTCCATCCAATAAAGAAAGTATAAACTTAGAATTGGCTGATCCAAATTTCATCTTAACACACTACCAAACAACCTCTTAAGTTAGTTAACCCAAGAGGCTCAATGAGCAATCATGAAACAACTTTGATATTACACAATGAATTTTTAACTACTGTGTAAAAGATGTACCTTTCTGACAAGTTCTATCATTTCCAAAGTAAAAGTTGTGCCTAGTGCAACACTGATTAAAAATATTCCTAAATCTATAAAGGACTGTTTCCATTGTTATTTTAGAATCATATTCAATACTGTAATAATTCCAGTTAATCATATTTCCTTCATTTTGTTTTTATTATAGCATGTTTGCTTAATTTACAGCAAGCAGAAAATAAGCTGGGTCTTGTTTTGATCCAAACATTGATGTTTTAAAGGTTGTACACAATATTTGTTAAAAAGAACATATAAAAATACCTTTTTAGAAGCCTCTATAAGAAAGAAAATACAAAGTTTAACCCCACAACTTTCCTCTTTGCTAGAACTGCAAACTACTGCTACAGTTTTAAATAGACTTTTTGTTGTTTAAACTATACATCCAGGAAAATCTAAAAAAATTAAAGAAACGTGCATATAAATGATTGCATAGCAGAACATGAACATTAACTGCAAACAGTAAAGAAATGAAAGTTAGAAATACTATCAAATATACAAAGGTTCTAGAATCAATCCTTTAAACACATTCCACAAACAGTATTTAAAATCCATCGTTGTATTCTTTACAGGCAAACCCTAGATTACTGAAACCAAAATTGAAAAAAGTAATCCTCTAAAGGAATCGCTTCTCCGTAATTCTCACTTATATCTGTAAGCAAGCAATCTGAGATTTTTAAAGATGCTAGCTTTTTATTCGGAAATGAAATTGGACATGTCAAGTCACTTTTGTCCCCAAAACGATCTTTCAGAGAAATACTAGAAATTATAAATGGTTAAGGGTATTACTTCATTTTTAGTCAGGTACTACACTGATAATCGAAAGCTCAGAAGATGTGACTCTTGCTTAAAACTGACTAATCCTTTTTCCCAAATTATCTTAAATTTCATGGCACCACAGAATCACCTAGAGTGAGTGTTGTCTTTCAACTTGCCTCGAATTAAATAAACTGAGGTGTGAAAAGCAGGCCTCCCTCACAAAGAGGTAGGCAAATTTTGATACAAATGCACGAGCCAAGTGCTGTAAGCATCAAAATTTCAGTTTTTACACTATGCACACACACACAAAACTTACTTTGAAACAATTTACTTGTTTCTAACAGGAGTAAAAAAACTAAGCAATATTATGGTCAACAACGCTCCTTAAACTTTAGAATAACTACATAAGAATATTCCTTTCTCCTTAAAATTATTTTTGCCATCATCGACCTGCTCAAATTTTAAGGTGAGTTTTTGTGTTTTCTATGTTCCAAACCTTCACAGGAACCAGAAAAAAAGCAGTGAAGGTTCCATGTTTCAGTCAAAAACTCAATTTCCCAGCTGGCATCATTCCCCAAGACAGTGGGGTTAACAAAAGAACTAATCCACACTGCATCAAAAATAATTATCATTCGCCTAGACATCTGGTTTTGCTTTATTGTTTTGTTTTGTTTTGTTTTTGAGACGGAGTCTCGCTCTGCTGCCCAGGCTGGAGTGCAGTGGCGTGATTTTGGCTCACTGCAACTTCCACCTCCTGGGTTCAAGCGATTCTCTTGCCTCAGCCTCCCGAGTAGCTGGGATTACAGGCATGCGCTACCATGCCCGGCTAATTTTTGTATTTTTAGTAGAGACGGGGTTTCACCATATTGATCAGGCTGGTCTCAAACTCCTGCCCTTGTGATCCACCCGCCTCGGCCTCCCAAAGTGCTGGGATTACAGGTGTGAGCCACCGCGCCCGGCCGGGCCTAGACATCTTGATAAGACATAAAGGTCCAACCTGAACCTAAATGTGTCTGAGCAGTCAGTGTTGTACTGTGGCTACTACTTCACTTTTGTATCATTCTATCTTATTAGCAAGCTACATTTCTAGGTTAACAGTTTCTACCAAATATGAATATGAAAGTTTATTTTTAATGAGACAATGTTGCAAATTATGGTCAACCAACATCTTTTCACCAAATACTTCAAGCATAAAAAATGAGAATCTTTACAAAAATATACAGAGACACCACAAATTGGTAGCTGCCCATAACATTAAACAAACTGGACTCTTAAGAGTGGCTTCTCAACAGCATATCATTTTAATTATAACCATTGCCCGGTACAGGGAAAACTAACAAGTGTTTTTTAAGCATCATTGCAACATTGTATTCCTGATAATTTAAGTAAACCAAACTATGAGTAAATGAATGATACATGCCTAAAAATGACCATGGTTTATACTATCAGTGGCCACTGGACTTAGGACTAGTCCAAGACCTTGATCTAGATTTTGACCTAGACCTAGACTGTGATCTTGACTGAGATTTGGATCTAGGTGGTTCTTTTTTCCTTGATTCCTTTTCATATCTTGAGCCAGACTTATAATGTGTTTTGGAATCTGTTTTAGAGGTGCCTCTAGTTTTGGTGTGAGATGCAGACCTAGAACGTGATTTAGCCTTCATTTCTTTCTTGGGCTGGGACTTGGACCGTGATCTTGAATTGGATTTAGATCTTGAAAAAGATCGATTTCGGTGTTTGAATCTTTCAAAACAGAGGAGAGATATAATTAGAGTAAAAAAATTAGATTCTATATTAATCAAATTTGTTATTTTTAGAGCAAAAGTTCACTCTGAAATTTAAAAAAAAAATGAGTCTTTTTCAAAGCAAAGTTATTTACCTATCATTGTCGGAATGGCTTCTGCTACGCCGTGGTCTTCCAGTCGGTCTACTGCTAAAAAGCATATCAGAAAAAGCGGTGACAAATATCTATTCATAGAGGCAAAGTTTCTAATTAAAAGCAAACCATAAAAGTTTTAAAATAAAATGATACCATATTTTTTGTCTCAATGAAACAGTCAATGTATATAATTAAAAGTATACAAAAAAGTAAAAAAAACTTAAATGCTAACAAATACATTTTTTAAACAGATCACTGTGCTACACGGCACACTTACTTTCTAGGACTATATGATCTTCTATAGTTGTAATCAAAAGACCGACTTCTTGATCTCCTCCTTTCATAACTTCGGCTTCTAGAACGTCTGTATCTGTCATAATCATCATAGCGTGAAGAACTGTACACATTCCTCCCTTCCTTGGCTTTCATCTGATTTGGTGCTAGGAAATACATAGAACAGAAATACTTAGAAATATTAAAAACAGTATTAAAGCCCTCAATAAATAGGAAAAAAAATCCCTGCATCTCCTCTTGTATCCCAAACAGAGTATGTATGACCGGGTGGTGGCTCATGCCTGTAATCCTACTACTTTGGGAGGTTGAGGTGGGATGATCCTCTGAGCCCAGGAGTTTGAGACCAGCCTGGAGCAACATGGCAATATCCCATTTTTACAAAAAATAATTAGCTGGGCCTAGTGGCTTGTGCATGTATTCCAGCTACCCGGGAGGCTGAGGGGTAAGAGTTTGCGGCTGCAATGAATTGTGATTACACCACTACACGCCAGCCTGGGGGTCAGAGACCCTGTCTCAAAAAAAAAAAAAAAAACAATTGCGTACGCGTTTTGGCTTTTTTTTTTTTTTTTTTAATTCTTGAGACCAGGGTCTCGCTGTGTCATCCACACTGGAGTGCAGTGGCGCAATCTCAGCTCACTACAACCTCCACCCCACACCAGTTGAAACCATTCTCCTGCCTCAGCCTCCTGAGTAGCTGAGATTACAGGCACGCACTACCACACCCGGCTAATTTTTATATTTTAGTAGAGACAGGGTTTCACCATATTGGCCAGGCTGGTCTCAAATTTCTGACCCCAAATAATCCACATGCCTCGGCCTCCCAAAGTGCTGGGATTATAGATGTGAGCCACTGCACCAGGCCTGGAGTCTTTTTTTTTTTTTTTTTTTTTGAGACGGAGTTTTGTTCTTGTTACCCAGGCCAGAGTGCAATGGTGCAATCTCGGCTCACCACAACCTTCTCCTCCTGAGTAGCTGGGATTACAGGCATGCACCACCACGCCAGGCTAATTTTGTATTTTTAGTAGAGACAGTGTTTATCCATGTTGGTCAGGCTGGACTCAAACTCCTGGTGATCCGCCCCGGCCCACCCTGACCTCCCAAAGTGCTGGGATTACAGGCTTGAGCCACTGCGCCCAGTCCTGGAGTCTGTTTTTAGAGGTATCTGTAGTTTTGGTGTGAGATGGAGATGCAGAACGTGATTTAGCCTAGGCTGGGTTGAGATAACTGCAAATTTTCATCTTCAGAAAAGCATGTATTTATTTCAAGAAAGTTTATTAGAAGACTGTTTTATGTTAAAAATAATACTAATATCCCCAACTATTTTCAAAGTCTTCTCACCATCTAGCTTATCAGCCAAGACCTGGCAACTATTCTGACACTGGGAATCCATACCATAAAAGGATTTTTACAAACTCCAAATGGAAGTGAGTGGCTTTTTGTTATAAGATTGGGTCTTGCTACCACCCAGCCTAGAGTGTAGTTGTGCAAACACAGCTCTCTGCAACCTCAACCTCCTGGGCCCAAGTGGTCCTCCTGCCTAGCGGGGACCACAGGTGTGCACTATCACGCCTGGCTAATTTTTTGTTTTATTTTTTTGTGGAGATGGGGTCTCACTTTGTTGCCCAGGCTGGTCTCAAACTCCTGGGCTCTGGCAATCCTCTCGCCCAGGCCTCCCAAAGTGGTGGGATATAGGCGTGAGCAACCACACCCAAGCATTTTACATTTTTAAATGGTTGAAACAAATGAACCATGTGCTGATTTGGAATGATCCTGCCACAGATTCCATTCATTAAGAACACAATTAACAAAATATTTATAGGTGGCCTATGAACAATGTGCAGTGTCAAAATGCAGTAATATATAATTACAGTACTAAGACCCTAAGCAGAATAAGGCATTCCTAAATGCCTTATAGACACTTCAGTTCTTATCTCATTCAATTCACTGAAGCAGATACTTAATGTACTGAAGTACATATAAATAACACAATGCATAACCAGGAATCTATTACCCAACTGAAGAACTAGAGTTACCAATATTTTTTTTTTGAGATGGAGTCTCGCTCTGTCACCCAGGTTGGAGTGCAGTGGCCGGATCTCAGCTTACTGCAAGCTCCGCCTCCTGGGTTTACGCCATTCTCCTGCCTCAGCCTCCCGAGTAGCTGGGTCTACAGGCGCCCGCCACCTCGCCCAACTAGTTTTTTGTATTTTTTAGTAGAGACGGGGTTTCACCATGTTTGCCAGGATGGTCTTGATCTCCTGACCTCGTGATCCGCCCGTCTCAGCCTCCCAAAGTGCTGGGACTACAGGCTTGAGCCACCGCGCCCGGCCGAGTTACCAATATTTTTTGTCTACTCAAGAGCTCCTCTTCTCCTCAGAGCAGCTTTTTTTTTTTTTTTGAGACAGTCTCTCGCTCTGTTGCCCAGTCTGGAGTGCAGTGGCGCAATCTTGGCTCACTGCAACCTCTGCCTGCCGGGTTCAAGCAATTCTCCTGAGTAGCTGGGACTACAGGCGCGCGCCACCATGCCTGGCTAATGTTTTGTATTTTTAGTAGAGATGGGGTTTCTCCATGACCTTGTGATCCACCCGCCATGGCCTCCCAAAGTGCTGGGATTACAGGTGTGAGCCACCGCACCCTGCGGTTATTTTAATCTCTTAATTAGTATCTTGCCCAAGGTAACATAATGGCTAAGCCAGAATTCAAACACAGGTCTATTTGACTCTAAAACCTGTACTCCTGCCTGGTAAGTATGAAGCGAACATCTGGTAAGCCTGCATAACCAACTTTCAGAAGAGTCCACATGTATTTTAGGCATTCTCATTTCCACTTCCTACCTACACTTACCCCAAAACTTTGTAATACATCTGGAAAATATGATGAAATATTCAAGATACTCCATTTTCTTAAAAACGATCCGTTTGGGATCACGCCTGTAATCCCAATCCCAGCACTTTGGGAGGCTGAGGCGGGTGGATCACCTAAGGTGGGGAGTTCAAGACCAGCCTGGCCAACATGGTAAAACTCCGTCTCTACTAAAAATACAAAAATTAGCCAGATGTGGTGGCATGCACCTGTAATCCCAGCTACTCAGGAGGTTGAGGTATGAGAACTGTTTGAACTCGGGAGGTGGCGGTTGCAGTAAACCGAGATCATTCCACTGCACGCATTCCAGCTTGGGAAACAGAGTGAGACTGTCTCAGAAAAAAAGAAAGAAGAAAAAAAAAAGGCCGGGCACGGTGGCTCATGCCTGTAATCCCAGCACTTTGGGAGGCCGAGACGGGCGGATCACGAGGTTAGGAGATCAAGACCATCCTGGCAAACATGGTGAAACCCCATCTCTACTAAAAACAAACAAAAAAAATTAGCCAGGCGTGGTGGCGGGCGCCTGTAGTCCCAGCTTCTCGGGAGGCTGAAGCAGAAGTATGGCGTGAACCCGGGAGGCGGCGGAGCTCGCAGTGAGCAGAGATCGCGCTACTGCACTCCAGCCTGGGCGACAGAGCGAGACTCTGTCTCAAAAAGAAAAAAAAAAAGAGATCCTTTTGGGTTTTGAACAGATACACAAATTGCTTAAATTCTTAAAAAAAAAAAAAAAAAAAAACACACAAAAAAAATGCTTCATACATATCAGGCATAAGGGTACTTACTCTTTCGATCCCCCTGGGCAAACTGTATTTCAATCTGCCGTCCACAAATCCACTTTCTGTCCAAATTATGTAAAGCGTCTTCAGCATCACGAACATCCTCAAATGTGCTAAATGTTAAGGGGCTTGGGAAGTTTTGCAAACTTTGATAATGAATGAGAGTTCAGCTGGTATGTCTGGAACAATTCACAATCTCCCAATATTATTCCAGAAAATCAACCAGACCCCCACTTACTAGTTGGTGATTCAGTTGGATTCAGCCATTAACACTTCACACTATAAAAGCACTTGTGTTTTCCTAAGGCATACATTTGAAAATGTATGAATACATATTGCAGTAAAGTTATTATTGAAATAAGATCTGTTATAGCTGAATCACCAAGTTGTCCTAACCAAAAATTTTCCTAAGTTTTAAGAATTAAGTTTACAAGACAAAAAAGAAAAACGAATGTCAGTTCTACGTTGTATGCTAAAATAAAAATTTCTTAAAATAAAAAAGAAAATGCCAATAGTTCTTGTGTAAGCAAGCAGTATATGCCTTACCTTACAAGAGACGAAAGCATTAACTTCAAATTTATTTTGCTGTTTTCTTTCTCGTATCTATCTAATACTACTATTTCATTTAGCTGTCTTCCTTCCACTGCATGGGAAGATAAGCACGCTAGCCATTTGTGGGCATCAAGACAGAGTCAAGCAGTACTCAAGACAATCACTGTATCAAAAGCGTTATTACATCCATGCAGACTGTAAAAGCATGCTATCAAGAAACAGATCACTGTAAGGACTCCTAGACTAGAAAGCCCTAACCATGACCCTAAATATACAACTTCTTGCAAAGAAATGGGTTTGAGACTGGTTTCCAACTTGAGAATTTCGAGATATTATTTACCAGCCTTAAGCAGGAACTACTGGTACTTGTTTTTGATCTGAGAAGCTAAGCTGCTTGTCCTCCCTGGTCATGACAACAATACTACTACAAGAACTCCTGGTTTTACATAGCTATTCTGTCCAAACCTAGCTCCTTTCCTAAAACCATCATTATAATAGAGACCAAGTATACATTCAAGGCAGTGTTTGATATAAATGGTTTGGAAAGAGCTAGGTTAGGTACAGGTTTTCATTCTATCCTAAAAATCATTACTCTAGTTTGCACATTTCTATTTCCTGAATTTGAGAGAAAACACAAAACTGCAGATTTAGAGAGGTGATTTTAAAAATCCCTGAAGTGATACACTCCTTTTTCGAGACCGATACTGGTATTCTTTTACTATAGAGACTAAAAGGTCTGCCTTACTAGACTTCCCACTTTTTGTTCTGAAAGGAATTAAGGACTGCAGGTTTCCAGCTCTCTCTTCCTGAGGCTGTCATGAACGGATTAAATGGAAGGACAAGTTTTAAATAACTGGGCTTTCAACATGAAAAGGCAAAGGTTGATGGGGAGTTCAGAACCTTGAATACTGTAACTGAACATCCCTCAAGATTAATGCAGCTGGGCTCTAAACTAATTGGAAGGAATAAGTTCACTTAATGGGTATACTACTATGTTACCCCAAGAGACAGAATATAATAAGTATAAAAAGGATTTATATTGAGAGCCATAAAAATTATTAATGAGAGCAGAGCATCCTCTCTGGGGCTACTTTCAAAAACAATCCTGGGCTGATGGCAAGTTTCTACTTTACTCAGTAAGCCAGGGATAGGAAGAAAAGGCTATTGCAAATGGAGTCAGACAGAAGAGACAGCAGCAGCAGAGGCAGTCAAATATCACTCTGATGTCAACCATGGAGAAATTTGTACTTTATGGTCTTTTCAAAAATGAAATTGATAAGCCTGTTACTTATTTCAACTATTTTAAGACCACAGACTTACTGAATACGTATTTTAAAATTATCATTCTCCTTTAGATTGCTTTGAATTGCTAGCCTTTTCTGCCTCAAATACCACACACTCTTGAATCACACTACTACTGACCTTGATTCCTGGGCCACCCAACACTAGGTAAAATCAGGTCTATGTTGTAAGCCAGAATGCACCACTACCTTTATTTACTAAGCCAGATATAGCTATTATCTTCTCTGTAATGGAGCTTTGCAACCAATGCTCACAACTGTCCTTGATCACTGGCCCGGCAGGAGTAGCTTTTGGCTTTTTCCCTGTAAGTCTCACTAGGACTCCACTAACTTAAAAGTTTGAGGCCCATTGAATTTAAGCAGGAAGAATTTTTCCTAGTCTGAGGCCCACAACCCAAACCCTTGTTGCAGGGAGATGATCTCACTGAAAGGAGGAGGGTCACCTGACTCTGGGTCAGGGACCAGTCTCCCATAGGTCCCAGTTGGGTACCTATACCAGGGAGAAGGCCTTCTGCAACTCATTCAGGGCCAACTGATCATGTGTGCTAAAGCAGCGCAGAGCCAGCAGTCTTCACAGGGTTAAGATAAAGAAGTTAAGGGTTTGTGTGTATCCCCAGCAACCACTTTAAAATCTATATATAAACAGAATTTCTAGTGGCTCTGATCCTACAAGACCACCCGAGCTGTTTCTAAGTAGTCCCCAGTGCATGCACCTGTCTCTCCTTTAAGCAGGGCTCTGTGGCTTAACCCCAGAACCCCATGCTACTTCAAAGAGCACACTGCCTGCTACTCTGTGGCATCTGACCACCTGGTCCAAAACCAAAATAAGCTGAATTTAATCTTAAGAATATACATCCTGTTACACTTTAACTTGATAAGAGAGTGCATTTATACAAGACCACAATCACAACATCAAAGGCTCACATAAATCAAGTTACAGGTTTTGTCACTAGACCAAACCAGAATAATTTTGAAAATTAACTGCTAACAAAACATTAAAAAAAAAAAAAAGAAAAAGAAAAATAGTTATTCTGTAGGATACATCAGGTATGACTCCTTTAATCTTGGCCATCATTCAACTTCATCTTGACCTTTAACTCTTTAAGTGCTTGTCAGAAGGACTTGTCATGAGATGCTTGGCCAAATATGACAGATGGCTTTATCTTTAACTTTGAAAAACAACCTTTTCCCCCTTTTGTAGATAAAGCGAGGCTTTGTCTCCCATTAGGCTTGTCCTTCTTCCAGCTTTTCTTTATTTTTTCTTTTCCCAAACTCTCCCTTCTCTTCAAGCCTGATCCTTAAGAGGTCTTTGGCTTGTCTACTTGCCTTAAGTGTTGAACTCTACGCTAAAGGTTCTTTCATGCTTTCTCTTTGGGGTCGCCATAACTGTACAGCTTTACATTCTCTGAGGTAACAACAGAGGACAGCAAATTAGGGGACAATATTAAAGAAGTTTACCTCATTGTTATACAATTTGTTTTTGATCAAGTGATTCAAATTAACAAACAAGAATACCAAATTTTAATTGCTAAGCACAAGAACATATTAACTTTTAACGGACTTACATTAAAGGTAGTAGCAACCAGAGTGCATTCAAATTTAAATCACATATATAATCATCGACTTGAGTTTCAGAAGCATGAATGGGAATTTAAATATTTTACCATTTTTGGATTAACTTTAATAACGACAGCAATGTGTGAGTCAGAATTAATTTTCAAAAATTTGAAGACAGACATTTATTAGAGGACACAAAGAAACTACTTTTTAGATGTTACCACTTACATAAACTTGAATTTCAAACTTCAACACCCCTCACTAATCAGCCATCTGAAGAAAGGATATTGAACATAAGCAAATCCTCTTGGACGGCGAGTGTAGAAATCAAGTGGAACATACACATCAACTATAGGACCATAACGACCAAATTCACGCCGCAAGTCTTCAGACCTAAAACATCATAAAATTTTTATGTCCAAGTCCTTAAGATGTATAGGCAATATATCTTTCTGATGAAGGAAAGCTAGGATCCAAGAATTTGGAAGATAAAAATGCAGTTTACATTAGCAGGACAACAGCAGACATATGGTACAAGGGAATGACCACAATTTTTATTTTTATCTACAGCCTTCGTTTTTCATAAAAGGTACAGCAGCATTAGGTTGTATATAAGCATTTTTTTTTTTTTACTTTATATTACAGCATCAAATCGACTCTAGTACTCTGAAAAATACCAAGCACTTATTTTTACTCCCCAATTTTAGCGACAGGTTTAGACACAACAATAGGTAAATATGGTCCGAAAAATTCACAAATATCGAAATCCTTAAGTGTCAAAATCACGTAAAGGGAAAATTTCTCTAGACGCTAACATAACTACTATTGCTTTCTTTCCTGCTTAAATTTAAAACAAAAGCAAATCACAAAGCTAGCAAAAAAAAAAAAAAAACCCACAAAACACCAAAAACCCAAACCACTTATTTTTTGTGTGTAGATTATCTGTGAAATAAGAAGCCTCATCTTGTAGTAAGAACTCTTCCAAAATAATCTGAAGGCAACTCGAAACAAGGGAATGGTGAGAACAAAGCCTATTTAAGGTAGGTCTGAATTAACCTAATTTAATTGTCAACGTCCTAATGATTGAGGCTTCCCAAACCTCCCTTTTCAAAGGATGACCAGAATTTCCAGGAAATAAGAAACTACTCGCAACATTTAACTGGAAAAATCTAACTCCCCAAATCTCAACGCTCCCTTTCTCCAAACACCTCTAACAGATTAAAACTCCCAAATATTAATAACGGCAACAACAAAAAAGATAAATAGCAGCAAGATTCCTCTCCCTCGATCCCGTTATTTCACCTCACTCGAAAAAAAAAATCTCTGGGTCAAGGGGGCGTGAACCTCGAAGAATGAACTTCAAATCAATGCGGGGGCTGCCGTCGGGTCGCGGAAAGGCCGCGGCATGGGGCTGCGCGCTCGGGGACGAAGCCGGGAGAAAGGGGCTACGAACTGCGGAGGGGGAGGGGACCGAAAAACGCCGCCACGCGGCCCGGCGAGGGCAGAGGCGCCGCCCTCGCTCCCACGCGGCGGCTGAGGCCGGCTGCGCGGCCTAGTTCGGCGCCAAAGCGGGCGCGGGACCCGCCATCTTCACCCAGTCCCCTCCCCCGGCCCAGTGCCGCCACCACCACCAGGGTCCTCTCCGGGCGCCTGCGGCCTCCCCGCCTAGGCCCGGGGTACCTGCCTTGTACCTACCTGGTGTCGTCGGCCACGTTCCTGACGAACAGAGACGTGTTGGGGGGACGCAGGTAGCGGGACATGGCGGCGGCTTGTCTCGGCCGGGCGCACTAACGGGCTCAGCAAACCGTCCTCGGCTCCGTCGGCCGAGCCTCAGACACACACAGCTAGAGGGCTCTGCTACGGCAACCGACTCTTCTCGCGAGACTTCACTCCCGCCTCCACTCCCCCTCCTACCTCCGCGCAAAGTCGGGCCCGCAACGGTTCTTTCCCGCGAGATCATCAGGCTTGCGACTGCGCATGCGGAGGGCTGGCGCACGCGCCTAAGCCTCGGTCTCATTCATTGGTCTCTTGCGGTGCCTCTTACCTTCCCCCCCAGCCTGTTCTTTCTTTCTTTAGGTCTTCATTTTCCCGCCCTTTTCTACCTTGCACTCCCCTTCATCCCCACCCCCAAATCAGGAAGCAGATGTTTTAGTCTTTAGGCCAAACTTTGCAGTTAGTACTAAATGGACAGATTTTTAAACTATTTAATTCAGAAAGGCTGCCTTAAATTTCTCATTTGGTCCAAGTTAATGCCCTGCTTTTATTTTGCCTTAAATTTCCCGTTTGGTCCAGGTTATGCCCTGACCAGCAAAATAAGGATTTAAAGCTTCTTGTATTGAATGTGTAAAGGAAGGAGGTGTGTGCCCTTGCGCAGAGCTGGGCCTGCCTCTCCAGTGCTTACAGCCCGCCTTTACCCCTCACCCACACCCTGGCCATCTCCACTTAGTCACGTATTTGGCTCCCAGCCTGGGTGGGACCAAACCTCACACTGTAGGTTCATGACTGTGGTCATTTGTAATGTATTGTTTGTTGCTGACGGCTTCCCGGGTATGCATCGGAGCTGTATTGCAGTGGTTCTCAAACTTTTTGGTCTCAGAACGCCTTTATATTATTGTGCATTATGGAAGATTCCAAAGAGTTTTTTTTTTTTTTTAAGTGTGGATTATACCTATTAATAAATAGTTAATGAGAACTTAAAATAGAGGAAACTTCGGCTGGGCTCGGTAGCTCATGCCTGTAATCCCAGTACTTTGGGAGGCCTAGGCGGACGGATCACGAGGTCAAGAGTTCGAGACCAGCCTGACCAACACAGTGAAACCCTCTCTCTACTAAAAATACAAAAATTAGCTGGGCGTAGTGGTGCGTGCCTGTCATCCCAGCTACTTGGGAGGCTGGGGCAGGAGAATCCCTTGAACCCGGGAGGCAGAGGTTGCAGTGAGCCGAGGTTGCACCACTGCATTCCAGCTTGGGCGACAGGGCGAGACTCTGTCTCAAAAAAGAAAAAAAAAAAAAGAGAGAACTTTGACTCACTCCACTACCCTTTATCACACATCACATCATGTACCCTCTGCAAAACTCCACGTTTGTAGGAGAATGAGCATGAAAATAGCAAATAATCTTTAGTATAGTTTTGACTTTGGAGGCCCTTTCGAGAGCCATTTCCTGCTCGATAAGAGTCAACTTCTGGAGATGAGAGACCTCCGGTTGGAATGCCTCCAGCGTGTGGCACAGTGCCAAGTAGGTAGCAGGGATTCAAGTACTGTTAAATGAGCTTTTATTTACTAAAAAGTCATAAAAGCATTATTTTTGTATCAATCAGCATCTAAGACAAGTGATCTGATACAGGTGATGATAGTTTGCAGCAATCTGTAGCAGAGCTATTCTAAATTTTTGTTTCCCAAGAATATTTGCATGCTTAATGTATTAAATATTGGGCCGGGAAAGGTGGCTTACACCTGTAATCCCAGAATTTTGGGAGGCTGATGTGAAAAACAAAACAAAACAAAAAAAAGTTTGATTCCGTTATGTGTCAGACATTGTGCGAGAAGCTTGAAATTCAGTAATGAAAATCATAGAACTTATATTTCTAGAGGGGGCAATGAGAAAATAAGCAAAGTAAATGCAGGTTTGTCATATGAAAGAAACAGCTATGTGATAAGTTTTTTTCTTGTTTTTGATTTTTATTTATTTTTATTTTATTTTTTGAGGCTGGGCGCGGTGGCTCAAGCCTGTAATCCCAGCACTTTGGGAGGCCAAGACGGGCGGATCACGAGGTCAGGAGTTCGAGACCATCCTGGCTAACACGGTGAAACCCCGTCTCTACTAAAAAATACAAAAAGCTAGCCGGGCGAGGTGGCTGGCACCTGTAGTCCCAGCTACTCGGGAGGCTGAGGCAGGAAAATGGTGTAAACCCGGGAGGCGGAGCTTGCAGTGAGCTGAGATCCGGCCACTGCACTCCAGCTCGGGCGACAGAGCGAGACTCCATCTCAAAAAAAAAAAAAAAAAAAAAAGCCACAAAGCTTCTTTTTCAAACAAATTATTATCAGAAATCCAATATATAGAATTGTATCTGTCTTGTCCCACCTTTGGGAGAGGACAAAAAAAAAAACACACAGAAAAAAACAAGTTAAGGTACAGTAGCTTATCCTGTAATCCCAGCATTTTGGAGGCTGAGGGAGGAGGATCGCTTGAGCCCAGGAGTTCAACTGATTAACATAGCAGAGGCCCCCTCTCTACAGAAAAAAAAAAAAAAATAGCTGGGCATGGTGGCGCATGACTACAGTTCCAGCTACTCAGGAAGTTGAGAAGGAAGATTGCTTGAGCCCAGAAGGTTGAGGCTGCAGTGGGCTATGATTGTGCCACTGCACTCCAACCTGCACTGAAGAGTGAGACCCAATCTCCAAACAAAACAAAACAACAACAACAAAACCATACCTGGAGGGTGGAACTGCCTATAAAAGACTACTGATCTGGTAGTGGTCTTTATAAACCTCCTCACTTTATAGGCAGGAAGGGAGGGATGCACCCCACCCACACTGCAGGTGAGTGGGAGAGTTTGTTCTAGAAAACTGCCAGCTGGCTGCTGTGCCTACATGTTATCTTCAAACTACAGTTGTTTGGCCGGGCGCGGTGGCTCAAGCCTGTAATCCCAGCACTTTGGGAGGCCGAGACAGGCGGATCACGAGGTCAGGAGATCGAGACCATACTGGCTAACACGGTGAAACCCCATCTCTACTAAAAATGCAAAAAACTAGCCGGGGAGGTGGCGGGCGTCTGTAGTCCCAGCTACTCCGGAGGCTGAGGCAGGAGAATGGCGTAAACCCGGGAGGCGGAGCTTGCAGTGAGCTGAGATCCCGCCACTGCACTCCAGCCCGGGCGACAGAGCAAGACTCCCTCTCAAAAAAAGAAAAAAAAAAAAAAAACTACAGTTGTTTGAAAGAAGCCTGTAAAGCCACTTTTATCCATTTAGTGAAGATGAGTTTAGTTAAAATTAGATAATATTATTAAATTACGATTAGTGAGCTATAATGTTTTTTGGTTTTTTTTTTTTTTTTTGAGATGGAGTCTCGCTCTGTTGCCCAGGCTGGAGTGTAGTGGCATGATTTCAGCTCACTGCAACCTCCACTTCCCAGCTTCAAGCAATCCTCCTGCCTCAGCTTCCCGAATAGCTGGGATTACAGGTGTGCTTCACTATGCCTGGCTAATTTTTTTGTATTTTTAGCAGAGACGGGGTTTCCCCATGTTGGCCAGGCTGGTCTTGAACTCCTGACCTTAGGTGATCCGCCTGCCTTGGCCTCCCAAAGTGCTAGGATTACAGGTGTGAGCCACTGTCCTTGGCCCATTTATTGAGCTGTAGTTTAGATGTGATAACATGTGCCTACTCTAAGTGTACCTTTCCAATGAGTTTTGGCAGATTTGTACACCTGTGTGAGAGCCATCACAGTAAAACTATGGGACATTTCTGTTTGGACGAACGGAGGCAAGATGGTGCACTTCCGGGTTCTTCTTCACCACCAACTCTTCCCGCGCGTGCGAAAATGCAGCCGGCGCCCAGGGAGGGTGCAGACCAACTGGGCATGCGCCAGGTGACGTCAATCTGAAGAGACCAAGATTTACCTGGTCGCACCTGCGGAACGCCCCTGACACGCCCATGCCCCACCTATTGCCCTCCCACTCCTAGAAAAGCCGCTCTCCGCCATTGAGCCACGTGGCCTTCTTGCAGCCCCACTCCTGTCGGGATGTCGGGACTGTGGGAAGTCCGTCTGAGAGCCCCATGGGGGGACTCTGCTGGCCTCCTTCCCCGGAGGCCGACAGACTTCTCCCGCACACCTTAGGTTACCAAAATAAACGTGCAGTTTTGCTGTTACACTTGCCTACCCGCTGGTTCTTTTGCGCCCGCTCCGCTGGTCTTAGAAAAACAAGACAGATGGTGCCGAAACCCGGGTGGAGACCCCTCCTCAGGGCCCCCAGGGTCCGGGGAGCCTCCTCCTCCTCGTTCCACGCCGCGGACGGACCAGGACCTGAGACCCGCTTCGCTCACTCTCACGGCCTCTCTGGGGTAAGTGCCCTTGTCTCCTCTTTACCACCCTCGGCCAAAATCCTGCGCAGGTCCGAGGTCCATTTGGAAGCCACCACGTGGCTTCGGAGAGCCTTGCAGGACGGAGACGTCCGCCTGAAGGTACTCTCCACTTTGGCTTCAAGAGCCTCCAGTCTGTCTCTGCTGGTTCCAAAGGACGCTTTGAAGCCAGGCAGAGATCCACTTCCATTTCCATTGTGTCCATTGTGTAAGTAAAGAGGAAACAAATGGGAAACCCCCAGTCCAAATTTCCAAAGAGCACCCCCTTAGGGTGCCTCCTAGCCAATTTAAAAACCTTACAGCTTGAACAAGACCTTAGGAGGAAGCGGTTAATTTTCCTTTCCACTGTGGCGTGATCGACCTCAGCAATTTCTGCCAGCGGCTAGGCAAGTGGTCCGAAATTTACATACAAGGCTTTTGGGCCTTAGGCTCTCGTCCCTATACTCCTTCTCTCCCCGCTCTCCCCACCCCTTCCCTTCCTGCCCAGACTCCTCCTCCTCCCCCCATCCAGACTCCTTCTTCCTCCTCCTTATCTACTAGTAATCCACTCGGTCCCATGCCTCCTTCGGGGCCCCCAACTGGCTGTCTTGAGTCCCCTATCTCTGCCCACACCCTCCTACAGTGTTAGCACCTTTGCGAGAGGTGGCTGGGGTGGAGGGGGTAGTCAGAGTACATGTCCCTTTTTCATTGGCCGATCTTTCCAAAATTGAGAAGCGTTTAGGTGATTTCTCAGCTAATCCTACCATATACATAAAGGAATTTAGACACCTTTGTCAGGCCTATGACTTAACTTGGCATGACCTCCAGGTTATCCTAGCCTCTACCCTAAACTGACTGAGGTTCTAACCCAGTATACCCGGTTAGATCCGGCCTCCCCCACAGGGGCCACCATTTTGGCGTCTTATTTCATTTCTCAATCAGCTCCTGACATTCGTAAAAAACTTCAAAAGGTAGAGGATGGTCCTCAGACACCAATACAAGACCTGGTTAAATTAGCCTTTAAGGTCTATAGCTCCAGAGAGGAGACGGCAGGCTCGCCTTGAACAGAAGGCACAGCTCCTAGCAGCGGCTTTACAGCCCAGTCGTAACCCCAGACCAGAGGGCACACACCCCTCAGACTCCAAAGCTACAAAAGGAGCCTGCCTGCTATAAGTGCGGCAAGGCAGGACACTATGCCAACAGGTGTCCGCAAGGTCCCCAAGTCCCAACGCAGCCTTGCTATAAGTGCAAGGCATCGGGACATTAGGCCAGTGAATGTCCTAACCCTCATCCACCAGCAACCCCCTGCCCTGCTTGCCAGCAGGGAGGAAACTGGAAGTCTGATTGCCCCACCCTGAGAACAGGTGCCGCGCCTCCACGTGACCCCCTTTCCCAGGATCCTGGGAGCTCCTTCCAGCTCCTACATCTGGACGATGACAACTGAAGGTGCCGAGACTCGGGGACCCCCATCACCCTCGCCGAGCCATGGGTAACTCTCCTGGTAGCGGGTAAGACAATTAATTTTTTAATCAACAGCGAGGCTACCTATTCTGTTTTGCCGTCCTTCTCTGGACCTAGCCTTCCATCCAATATCTCTGTAGTAGGAGTAAGTGGAAAGCCATCCACTCCACGAAAAACTCCACCCCTTAATTGCTGCCTGGCCAACAATTACTTTGCGCAGTCGTTCCTCATTCCCAGCTAAAAAGGGCCCCTACCGAAAGCAATCAGTGGAAATCAGTTTGGCTTTCCCCCACTCGCCTCAAACTTACTAAATTTTCTTAACTATCTCATACTCCCCAACCTTGCCAGGACCTTCCTTCTGGGTTTTGCCTATATTCCAACAAATGCTTCCATTCCTCATTCCTATACTAATACTGTGCCTTATTTTATTTTTCATCCGTGTGTCCAAATACCAACCATGGGCCCCGACCTTAACAACGCCCCTTAACAGCAGGAAGTAGCCAGACAGACCACGGCGCCCCTTTATCACTATTATCAATAAAAGGTTGGACTGTTTGGACGAACGGAGGCAAGATGGTGCACTTCCGGGTTCTTCTTCACCACCAACTCTTCCCGCGCGCGCGAAAATGCAGCCGGCGCCCAGGGAGGGTGCAGACCAACTGGGCATGCGCCAGGTGACGTCAATCTGAAGAGACCAAGATTTACCTGGTCGCACCTGCGGAACGCCCCTGACACGCCCATGCCCCACCTATTGCCCTCCCACTCCTAGAAAAGCCGCTCTCCGCCATTGAGCCACGCGGCCTTCTTGCAGCCCCACTCCTGTCGGGATGTCAGGACTGTGGGAAGTCCGTCCGAGAGCCCCATGGGGGGACTCTGCCGGCCTCCTTCCCCGGAGGCCGACAGACTTCTCCCGCACACCTTAGGTTACCAAAATAAACGTGCAGTTTTGCTGTTACACTTGCCTACCCGCTGGTTCTTTTGCGCCCGCTCCGCTGGTCTTAGAAAAACAAGACAATTTCCATCACCCCAAAAGGTTCCCTTGTCCTCCGTCCCACTTGATTTCTCTTCTAACTCATGCCCTAGGCAACCACTAATCTTCCTTCTTTTACAATCATACAGTATGTGTACTTTTGTGTGTGTCTGGTTTCTTTTGCTGAGTATGTAAGATTCATCCATTTGTTGTTGTTGTTTAAGATGGAGTCTCATTCTGTCATCCAGGCTGGAGCGCAGTGCTGCCATCTTGGCTCGCCTCGGCCTCCCACAGTGCTGGGATTATAGGTGTGAGCCACCACACCCAGCCTGTTTTGTATATATCTGTACTTCATTCCTTTTTGTGACCAGGTAGTATCCTCTCATATGGTGTGATGGTTAATTGTATGTGTCAGTTTGACTGGGCAATGAGATGCCCAGACATTTGGTTAAACATTATTCTGGGTGTATCTATGGGGATATTTTTAGATGAGATTAACATTTGAATCAGTAGACCTAGTAAAGCAGATTGCTCTCCCTAACAGGCAGACTTCATCCAATCCATTGAAGACCTGAATAGAACCAAAAGGCTGGGTAAGAGGGAACTTTACCTCCCTGACTCCTTGAGCTGAGACATTGCCCTCAGATTGGAATGACACCATCAGTTCTCCTGGGTCTCCAGCTTGCTGACTGCAGATCTTGGGACTTCTCAGCCTCCATAATCCCATAAGCCAATTTCTCATCATAAATCTTTTTACCTCTATCACTATCTCTAGTCTCTGGATAGCTATACACATACTGTTGGTTCTGTTTCCCTGAGGAACCTTGACAAATACATGTGGCTATTCTGTAATTTGTTTATCCACTCACCTGTTGCTGGACATTTGGAGTTGTTTCCGGTTTGGGGCCATTAGGAATGAAGCTTCTAGGCCAGGTGTGGGGGGAGGGGGGATGGGTCATGGTGTAATCCCAGCACTTTGAGAGGCAAAGGTGGATAGATCATTTGAGGCCAGGAGTTCGAGACCAGCCTGGACAACATGTTGAAACCTTGTCTCTATTAAAAATACAAAAATTAGCCCAGTGTGGTGGTGCGTGCCTGTAATCCCAGCTACTCAGGTGGCTGAGGTGTGTCAATCGCACAAACCCGGGAGACAGAGGTTGCAGTGAACTGAAATGGTGTCACTGCAGAGTCTGGGTGACAGAGAGAGACTTTTTTTTTTTTAAAAAAAAGAAAGAAAGAAAAAGAATGAAGCTTCTATGAACATCTGTGCAGCAGTCTTTTTGTAGACGTATGCTCTCATTTCTCATGGGTAAATGTCTAGAAGTGGATTTACTAGGTCCTATGGTGAGTCCTCTAGGAAGCAGATGCCAAGATAGAGCAAGAAATGCAATAAATTTATTGAGGTTAATGTCTGTGAAATATGAAGGAGATACAGAACAGGAGAAGGCAGACCTGAACGGGGTCTTCAGACCAGATGTGACCCTGTCAAAGGAGAGGGGGATATCTTGATGGTTTACGTGGTTACCATACCCTTGGACGGTGGCAGAATATGCCACTCGAAAATATGCCACTTTGGCATAGGATTATTTTGAACTGAAGGCACTTGAAAAACAGCAGATATAAGAAGGGCACTCTGGCATCTCTTCCTTCTTCCTGAAAGCAGGAGATAAAACTCCCATGTGGCCAGGCGCGGTGGCTCAAGCCTGTAATCCCAGCACTTTGGGAGGCCGAGACGGGCGGATCACGAGGTCAGGAGATCGAGACCATCCTGGCTAACACGGTGAAACCCCGTCTCTACTAAAAAAAATACAAAAACACTAGCCGGGCGAGGTAGCAGGCGCCTGTAGTCCCAGCTACTCGGAGGCTGAGGCAGGAGAATGGCGTAAACCCGGGAGGTGGAGCTTGCAGTGAGCTGAGATCCGGCCCCTGCACTCCAGCCTGGGGGACAGAGCGAGACTCCGTCTCAAAAAAAAAAACTCCCATGTGAAAGATGTCCTCCCTAAACCAGGAGGAAGAAACATTCTTGTCAACAAAGATAGGGAGTCAAGGCTGAGAAAAATCTGTACAAACAGACCTTATTAAAATACTCATTATTTTTCCCACATATTTTAGTTACTTTTGTGTGGTTGCCTCTAGATTTTTCCACTTCTTTGGGTCTGTAGTATATTATATATATGTGTGTGTGTGTGTGTGTGTATACATTTTTTTTTCACTTTTTTTGAGATAGTGTCTTCCTGTGTTGTCCAGGCTGGAGTGCATTGGCACAAAGATGGCTCGCTGCAGCCTTGACTTCCCCAGTTTGAGGTGATCCTCCCACCTCAGCCTCCCAAGTAGCTGGGACTACACGTATGTGCCACCATACCCGGACAATTTATTTGTTTTTAGTAGAGACAAGGTCTCACTATGTTGCCCAGGTTGGTCGTGAACTCCTGGGCCCAAGTGATCCTTCTGCCTTGGCCTCCCAAAGAGCAGGGATTATAGGTGTGAGCCAACATGCCTATCCTATTTATTGGTTTTCAACCATGGTTCCTGGCTTATAACTCTCATCGCCTTTGTTACAGTCTTTTGTTCTAATGTTGGGTGTGTTAGGCCACAGGAGCAGTTCCTCTGCCCTCCTGCCCTCCTTTCACCTCCACAATGGCAGGACTCTCATGTTCCCCAGCCCTGTAAAAAAATTTTTTTTTTCCCATAGGTTATTGGGGTACAGGTGGTGTTTGGTTACATACTTTTTTTGTTTTTTGTTTTTGTTTTTGTTTTGAGACAGAGTCTTGCTTTGTGGCCCAGGCTGGAGTGCAGTGGTGAGATCTTGGCTCATTGCAACTCTCCACCTCCTGGGTTCAAGCGATTCTCCCACCTTGGCCTCCTGAGTAGCTGGGATTACAGGCGTGCACCACCACGCCCGGCTAGTTTTTGTATTTTTAGTAGATACGGGGTTTCACTACATTGGCCAGGCTGGTCTTGAACTCCCAGCCTCAAGTGTTCTGCCTACCTTGGCCTCCCAAAGTGCTGGGATTACAGGTTTGAGCCACTGCATTTGGCAGATGAGTAAGTTCTTTAGTGGTGATTTGTGAGATTTGGGTGCACCCATCACCTGAACAGTTTACACTATACCCTATTTGTTGTCTTTTACGCCTCACCTCTCTCCCACCCTTTCCCCCAAGTCCCCAGAGTCCATTGTATCATTTTTAATGCCTTCGCATCCTCACAGCTTAGCTCCCACATATCAATGAGAACATACGAGGTTTGGTTTTCCATTCCTGAGTTACTTTATTTAGAATAATAGTCTCCAATCTCATCCAGGTCATTGTGAACACTGTTAATTCATTTCTCTTTATGGCTAAGTAGTATTCAATCATATATATATATGATTGATTGATATATAGGTTGATATATATGATATATATATTGATTTTTATATATGATATATATAAGATATATATATAGAATCACAGTTTCTTTATCCACTTGTTGATTGATGGGCGTTTGGGTTGGTTCCACGATTTTGCAATTGCGAATTGTGCTGCTATAATCATACGTGTGCAAGTATCTTTTTTGTATAATGACTTCTTTTCCTCTGGGTAAATGCCCAGTAGTGGGATTGCTGGATCAAATGGTAGTTCTACTTTTAGTTCTTTAAGGGATCTCCACACTGTTTTCCACAGTGACTGTACTAGTTTACATTCCCAACAGCCGTGTAGAAGTGTTCCCTGATCACAGCATCCACGCCAACATATACCGTTTTTTTTTTATTTTTTTATTACGGCAATTCTTGCAGGAGTAAGGTTGTAGCAAATTGTGGTTTTGATTTGCATTTCCCTGATCATTAGTGATGTTGAACATTTTTTCATAATGTTTATTGACCATTTGTATATATTCTTTTAAGAATTGTCTATTTGTGTCCTTAGCCCACTTTTTTTTTTTTCTTTTTTTTTGAGACAGAGTCTGCTGCCCAGGCTGCAGTGCAGTGGTGTGATCTTGGCTTACTGCAACTTCTGCCTCCCAAGTTCAAGTGATTCCCCTGCCTTAGCCTCCCGAGTAGCTGGGATTACTGGTGTGTGCCACCACGCTCAGTTAATTTTTTGTATTTTTAGTAGAGATGGAGTTTTGCCATGTTGGCCATGCTGGTCTCAAACTCCTGACCTCAGGTGATCCACCTGCCTTGGCCTCCCAAAGTGTTGGGATTACAGATGTGAGCCACCCGGCCTGGCCCTTAGCCCACTTTTTGATGGGATTGTTTTTTTCTCGCTGATTTGTTTGAGTTTGTTGTAGATTCTGGATATTAGTCCTTTGTCAGATATATAGATAGTGAAGATTTTCTCCCATTCTGTGTGTTGTCTGTTTACTCTGCTGACTGTTCCTTTTGCTATGCACAAACTCTTTAGTTTAATTAAGTCTCAGCTGTTAATCTTTGTTTTTATTGCATTTGCTTTTGGGTTCTTGGTCATGAAATTCTTGCCTAAGCCAGTGTCTAGAAGGGCTTTTCCAATGTTACCTTCTAGAATTTTTATAGTTTCAAGTCTTAGATTTAAGTCCTTAATCCATCTTGAGTTGATTTTTATATAAGGTGAGATATGAGCATCCAGTCTCATTCTCCTACATATGGATAGCCAATCATCCCAGCACCATTGTTGTAAAGGGTGTCCTTTCCCCACTTTATGATTTTGTTTGCTTTGTTGAAGATCAGTTGGCTGTAAGTATTTGGATTTATTTCTGTGTTCTCTATTCTGTTCCATTGGTCTATGTGCCTATTTTTATACCATTACCATGCGGTTTTGGTGAGTATGGCCTTGTAGTATAGTTTGAAATCAAGTACAGTGATGCCTCCAGATTTGTTCTTTTTGCTTAGTTCTGTTTTGGCTATACAGGCTCTTTTTTGGTTCCATATGAATTTTAGAATTGTTTTTTCTAGTTCTGTGAAGAATGAACCCCGACCCTTTCTGATTGTGGCGCCTTTCCTTCCTTCCTTCCTTCCTTCCTTCCTTCCTTCCTTCCTTCCTTCCTTCCTTCCTTCCTTCCTTCCTTCCTTCCTCCCTTTCTCTCTCTCTCTCTCTTTCTTTCTTTCTTTCTTTCTTTCTTTCTTTCTTTCTTTCTTTCTTTCTCTCTCTCTCTCTTTCTTTCTCTCTTTCTTCTTCTTCTTTTTTTTTAATGAGATGGAGTCTCAGTCTTTTTGCCCAGGCTGGAGTGCAATGGCGCGATCTCGGCTTACTGTAACCTCCGCCTCCTGGGTTCTAGTGATTCTCCTGCTTCAGCCTTCCAAGTAGCTGGGATTATAGGCCACCACACCCGACTAATTTTGTATTTTTAGTTGAGATGGGGTTCTCCATGTTAGCCAGGCTAGTCTCAAACTCCTGACCTCAGGTGATCTGCCCACCTCGGCTTCCCAAAGTGCTGGGACTATGGGCGTGAGCCACTACACCTGGCCTTTTTTTTTCTGAAACTGAGTCTCACTCTTGCACAATGGCGCAATCTCAGCTCACTGCAACCTCTGCCTCCTGAGTTCAAGCAATTCTCCTGCCTCGGCCTCCCCAGTAGCTGGGATTACAGGTGCCTGCCACCATGCCTGGCTAATTTTTGTATTTGTAGTAGACGGGATTTTGCCATGTTGGCCAGGCTGGTCTCGAACTCCTGACCTCAGATGACCCACCTGCCTCGCCTTCCCAAAGTGCTTGTGCCTGGCCCAACTGACTGTGGGTCTTAAGACCCTCCCATAAGAGGGTCCCATCCTATACCCTGAGGTAAGGAATGCTGATGTCATGAAGCCTCTGTGAAAACCCATGAAGACAGGGTTCAGGAGCTTCTGGATACTTGAAAAAGTGGAGCCTCCTGAAGGGTGGCACAGCCAGGGAGGCCATGGAAGCTCTGAGCCCCTTCCCACATACCTTGCCCTACATGTTCCTTCATCTGTATCCCTGGCAATATCCTATATAATAAACCAGTAAATGTAAGTGTTTCTCTGAGTTCTGTGAGTCACTTCAGCAAATTAATTGAACTCAAAGAGGGAGTGTCATGGGAACCTCAGCTTGAAGCCGGTTGGTCAGAAGTTCCAGAGGCCTGGACTTATGACTGGTTTTATGTGTTGTGGGGGTGGGGCAGGGGCAGTCTTGGGGACTGAGCCCTCAACCTGTGGGATCTGGCACTGTCTTAGGGTATATAGTGCTAGAACTGAATTGGAGAACACCCAGCTGGCGTCTGCTGCTTGGTGTGTGTGGGGAAAAACCCACTCATTTGGTCACAGAAATCTTTTGTGTTGACATGGTTGTTGTGGTATGAGAGTAGGGGAAAAACAGAGTTCTGGCTAGGCGCAGTGGCTCACGCCTGTAATCCCACCACTTTGGGAGGCCGAGGTGGGTGGATTACCTGAGTTCAGGAGTTCGAGACCACCCTGGCCAACATGGTGAAACCCCATCTATATTAAAAATACAAAAATTAGCCGGGCGTGGTGGCGGGTGCCTGTAATCCCAGCTATTCGGGAGGCTGAGGCAGGAGAATCGCTTGAACCAGGGAGGTGGAGGTTGCAGTGAGCCGAGAGCATGCCACTGCGCTCCAGCCTGGACAACAAGAGCGAAGCTCCATCTCAAAAAACAAAAAACAAAAGCCACATAGTTTTTCCTACACAGGGTCTTTATTTTCTAATGGGGGCTCCTAGGTAGATGTAAACATCTGTATGCTTTCCTCCTGTTAATTTGCATTATGTCAATTTAATTTGCAGACCCAGTTGGAGACCCTAAGAGGGTAAAGAAAAGTCACGTCCCCCTATTCCCTTCTCAGGCTGGGTTGCAGCACTTGTCCATTCACTTTACAATTGGCAAAGAAAATCACAAGGCACTCACATAGATCACCCGGGTTCCACGTATATTCATCCCGACCCCCATTCTTTTATTTATTTATTTATTTATTTATTTATTTATTTATTTATTTATTTACAGAGTCTCACTCTGTCACCCAGGCTGGAGTGCAGTGGTGTGATCTTGGCTCACTGCAACCTCCTCCTCCTGGGTTCAAGTGATTCTCCTGCCTTAGCCTCCTGAGTAGCTGGCATTACAGGTGTGTGCCACCACGCCCTGCCCCAACTCCCATTCTAGAACAATAACTCTATCTTTCCCTGTTGAGGAGGGTCAGTTGAGACCAGTTGTGAGGAATAGTATCAGAGGCTCAGCACTGTTTTTTTTGTTTTGTGTTTGAGACAGTTTCACTCTTGTTGCCCAGGCTAGAGTGCAATGGCATGATCTTGGCTCACAGCAACCTCTGTCTCCCAGGTTCAAGCGATTGTTCTGCCTCAGCCTCCCAAGTAGCTGGGATTATGGGCACCCACAACCATGCCTGGCTAATTTTTAGTAGAGACAGACTTTCACCATGTTGACCAGGCTGGTCTTGAACTCCTGACCTCAGGTGATCTGTCTGCCTTAGCCTCCCAAAGTGCTGGGATTACAGGCATGAACCACCGTGTCGGGGCACAGCATTGATTTTTGTAGCTGGTAGGTAAGCAGCAACTAGATCAGTCTTGGTAAATGGGAGTCTATGCCAGGGGTCAGAAAACTATAACCCTCAGGCCAATTCTGGCTTGCAGCCTGTTTTTGTATTGTCCACGTACTAAGAATGGATTTTGCATTTTTATTGATTTATTTTATTTTATTATATATTTTTTTAAGACACAAGGTCTCGCTCGTTCGCCTAGGCTGGAGTATAGTGCTATGATCATATGATGCAGAAGCAGGCTGCTCGTGGGAGGCTTGAAATCTAGGGCTTAAGTGATCCTCCCCCCTCAGCCTCCTGAGTAGCTGGAATTACAGCCTTGAACCACCACCATGCCTGGTTAATTAAAAAAAAAAAAAAATTGGCCAGGTGCAGTGGCTCACACCTGTAATCCCAGCACTTTGGGAGGTCAAGGCAAGTGGATTGCTTGAGGCCAGGAGTTTTAGCCCTGGCCAACAACATGGTGAAACCCCATCTCTACTAAAAATAAAAAAATTAGCCAGGTGTGGTGGTGGGCGCCTGTAGTCCTAGCTACTCAGAAGGCTGAGGAAGAAGAATAGCTTGAACCCAGGAGGTAGAGGTTGCAGTAAGCTGAGATCATGCCACTGCACTCCAGCCTGGGTGACAGAGCAAGACCTGTCTCAGAAATTTTTTTTTTTTAGAGATGGGGTGTCACCATGTTGCCCAGGCCGGTCTTGAATTCCTGGCCTAAAGCAATCTTCCTGCCTTGGCCTCCCAAAGAGTTGGGATGACAGGAATGAGCCACTGCACCCACCTGTTTTAGTTTTAAATGGTTGAAAAAATAAACCATTTCTTGATATTAATCAAAGAATATTAATATTGATTTACAGTATTTGTATTATAAACTGATTGATTTCCTCTGCTGACTTTGATTAGTTACGGGATAGTCTGGCACAGCAAAATTGCGGAATAACATGTTAATCTATGGAACCCTTGTGCATTGCTGACGGGATGTAAAATGGTGCAGTCACCATGGAAAACTGTTTGGCAGTTCCTCAATAAGTTAAACATTGAATTACTGCATGATGCAGCAATTCCACTCCTGGGTATGTTCTCAAAAGAATTGAAAACAGGTGTTTGAACAAAAACTTGTACACAAATGTTTGTAACAGCACTATTCACAAGCCAAATGTCCATCGACTGATGAATGGATAAATAAAATATGGTATATTAATACGAGGGATATTATTCAGCTATAAAAAGAAATGAAGTACTGTGACATGCTACACCATAGATGAACCTTGAAAACATTATGTTAAGTGAAAGACACAAATGGCCACATAATGTATGATTCCATTTACATGAAATATCCAGAATAGGGAAAATCCACAGAGACCATAAGCAGATTAGTGTTTCCCAGGGGCTAAGGAGAGTAAACTGCTCAGTAGGTGGGAAGTTACCTTTTGGGGTGATGAAAAAGTCTGGAACTAGATAGTGGTGGTGATTGCACATCATTGTGAATGTACTATATGTCACAGAACTGTGCACTTCAGAATGGTTAAAATAGTAAATTTTATCTTATGTGTATTTTACCACAATTTTAAAAGTAGGCTATACAAATAGGAAAAAAATTTGATCTATTACTGAATGTCAGATATTTGCATTATTTCCTAGTTTTCCTTTTTTTTTTTTTTTTTTTTTTGAGACAGGCAGGGTCTCACTCCATCACCCAGGCTGGAGTGCAGTGGCACAGTCATGGCTCACTGCAGCCTCGATCTCCCCAGGCTCAGGTGATCCTCCTACCTCAGCCTCTCGTGTTGCTGGGACTATAGGAGTACACCACCACGCTTGGCTCATTTTCTTTCTTTCTTTTTTTTTTTTTTAATAGAGATGGGGTTTTGCCACATTGCCCAGATTGGTCTCAAACTCCTGGGCTCAAGCAATTTGCCTGCCTTAGCCTCCCAAAATGTTGGGATTACAGGCATGAGCCATCACACCTGGCCCTATTTCCCATTTTTTATTGTTTAACTGATAAGGCTGGGTGCGGTGGCTCAAGCCTGTAATCCCAGCACTTTGGGAGGCCGAGACAGGTGGATCACGAGGTCAGGAGATTGAGACCATCCTGGCTAACACGATGAAACCCCATCTCTACTAAAAAATACAAAAACAAAAACAAAAACAAAAAACTAGCCGGGCGAGGTGGCGGGTGCCTGTAGTCGCAGCTACTCGGGAGGCTGAGGCAGGAGAATGGCGTAAACCTGGGAGGCTGAGCTTGTAGTGAGCTGAGATCCGGCCATTGCACTCCAGCCTGGGCGACAGAGCGAGACTCCGTCTCAAAACAAAACAAAACAAAACAAAACAAAACAAAACAAAACAAAACTAAGTGATATGGTTTGGCTGTGCCCCACCTAAAATCTCATTTTGAATTGTAATCTCCATAATCTCCACCTGTCAAGAGAGAGACCAGGTAGAGGTAATTGAATCATGGCGGTGGGCGGGGTGTAGGGGGGTTAGGGGGTGGTTTCACTTATGCTGTTCTGTGATAGCGAGTGTTCATGAAATCTGATGGTTTTATAAGGGGCTTTTCTCCCTTCACTCAACACTTTTCCCTCCTGCTGCCTTGTAAAGAAGGTTCCTTGCTTCCCCTTTGCCTTCCACCATGATTGTAAGTTTCCTGAGGCCTACCCAGGCGTGCTGAACTGTGAGTTAATTAGACCTCTTTCCGTTATAAATTACCCAGTCTCGGACAGTTCTTTATAGCAGTATGAAAATGGACGAATAGGGCCGGGCGCGGTGGCTCAAGCCTGTAATCCCAGCACTTTGGGAGGCCGAGACGGGCGGATCACGAGACCATCCTGGCTAACACGGTGAAACCCTGTCTCTACTAAAAATACAAAAAAATTAGCCTGGCGAGGTGGCGGGCGCCTGTAGTCCCAGCTACTCGGGAGGCTGAGGCAGGAGAATGGCGTGAACCCGGGAGATGGAGGTTGCAGTGAGCTGAGATCCGGCCACTGCACTCCAGCCTGGGCAACAGAGCAAGACTCCGTCTCAAAAAAAAAAAAAAAAAAGAAAGAAAATGGACGAATACACTAACCTTAAGGTAACCATTGTTGTTCATCTCAGAAGCACAACATTTTAAGGACAAATTCTGAATTGTTGAATGACAGAGTTAAAGAACATGAACAATTTTAAGAGCTTGATATAGAAGATAAAAACAACCTTTGGAAAGGTTGCATTGGTTTCACTCTTATTACCCATTCAGTACACACACAGTGAACGTGTGTAGGGTTTATACTCTGTGCCAGGTATATATGGAAGACTAAGCCACAGTTCTCAGAGATTTGAAATTTAACTGGATGATATAGGCCTATAAATAGCCAGCAACAATAAGGTACAATAGATGTAAATTTCAGGTGACACTGGAAACCCAAAGGAAAGAGGATCTGATTTTCTCTCTTTTTTTTTTTTTCAAGATGGAGTTTCGTTCTGTTGCCCATTCTGGAGTGCAGTGGCACTATCCTGGCTCACTGCAACCTCTGCCTCCTGGGTTCAGGTGATTCTTCTGCCTCAGCCTCCTGAGTAGCTGGGACTGCAGGCATGCACCACCATGCCTGGCTGATTTGTGTATTTTTGTAGAGACAAGGTTTCACCATGTTGGCCAGGCTGGTCTTGAACTCCTGACCTCAAGTGATTCGCCTGCCTTGGTCTCTCAAAGCACTGGTATTATAGGTGTGAGGCATGGCGCCTGGCCCTGATTCACTCCTGTTTAAGAAGGGAGGTGATATCTGAGACCAAGGTGTTTTCTCGGCCTGTGTCAGCCACCCTCACCTATTCTGGATGTTACCTTAAAAAATAAGTTGCCATTTTTCATAGATTAAACCTTTACTTCTTAAAAACATGTTTATTTTATTTTATTTTATTTTATTTATTTTTTGAGACAGAGTTTCGCTCTTGTCTCCTAGGCTGGAGTGCAGAGGTGTGATTGACTCACCGCAACCTCCGCCTCCCAGGTTCAGGCGATTCTTCTGCCTCATCCTCCCAAGCAGCTGGGTTATAAGCATGCACCACCATGCCCAGCTAATTTTTGTATTTTTAGTAGAGACTGGGTTTCGCCGTATTGGCCAGGCTGGTCTTGAACTCCTGACCTCAGGTGATCTGCCTGCCTTGGCCTCCCGAAGTGCTGAGATTACAGGTGTGAGCCACTGCATCTGGCCTCCATGTTTATTTGATTGCTAGTGAAGATAAAGGTTTTTCTCATGTTTATTAACAACTTTTATTTCTTCTTTTGCTCATTTTCCATTAAGATGTAAATGCTTTTCTCAGAATTTTGAAGATTTCTATGGTAAGGGTGATTTCATTTCAGTTATTTTCACAGCAAATATATTCTGCTGACTTATGTTTAAGTCTTGTACAGGGTGGTTTTTAAAAAAGCTTTATTGAGGTATAATTTACATACTATAAAATATACTCACTGTGGCTGGGTGCGGCTGCGCATGCTTGTGATCCCAGTACTTTGGGAGGCCGAGGTGGATGCATCACCTGAGTTCAGGAGTTCGAGAGCAGCCTGGCCAACATGGTGAAACCCCGTCTCTACTAAAAATACAAAAATTACCTGGGTGTGGTGTGCCTGTAATCCCAGCTATTTGGGAGGCTGAGTGAGGCAGGAGAATCACTTGAACCGGGGATGCGGAGGTTACAGTGAGCCGAGATTGTACCATTGCACTCCAGCCTGGGCAACAAGAGCGACACTTTGTCCCAAAAAAAAAAGTATATATTATATATATATCTATATACACACACATACACACATATACACACATATATATACACCCATTGTAAGTGTACAATTCAATGATTTTTAGTAAAATATATAGAGTTTGTATAGATAGACATATCCAAGTCATATAAATATGTAATAAAGTTGTAGAATTGTGCAGGGTATTTTAAAAATATATATCTTTCATTGTATGTAGTCATAGTTAATTTTTATTTATTTTTAAATTCAAAGTATTTTAGAGATTAAACGCATCAGTAAACAAATTTATTAACATTATTTTTAGGCCGGGCGCGGTGGCTCAAGCCTGTAATCCCAGCACTTTGGGAGGCCGAGACGGGCGGATCACGAGGTCAGGAGATCGAGACCATCCTGGCTAACACGGTGAAACCGCGTCTCTACTAAAAATAAAAAAAACTAGCCGGGTGAGGTGGCGGCGCCTGTAGTCCCAACTACTCAGGAGGCTGAGGCAGGAGAATGGCGTGAACCCGGGAGGCGGAGCTTGTAGTGAGCTGAGATCTGGCCACTGCACTCCAGCCTGGGTGACAGAGCGAGACTCCGTCTCAAAAAAAAAAACATTATTTTTAGAACCATGTTCTATATCAATCATTATTTATTTTCAAATCTGGAACAGTGCAAGGAGCCACACAGTTATGGGGGAAAAAAAATCACGCTTTTTTTTTTTTTTTTTTTTCACATGGAGAGACTTCAGGCATGGAAAGCAAAGATGCAGAGATTTAACTGTTTAATTTCACTGCTGTTCTTGTAATCTGATGACTTGCTTAATACACAGCCTGCAGGCAGGAGAATCAGGTGACTTGGAGCCCTGGGCGAGAAGGTGAAGTTGTTACCCAATCCTGATTTAGGGCAAGATGACCTCTGTTTTAGGACTGTCTTAGGTATTTTGTTTTTCTTCTTCTGGGTCAGAGTCTCACTCTGTCATCCAGGCTTAAGTGCAGTGGCGCAATCTTGGCTCACTGCAACCTCTGCCTCCCATGTTTTTATCCTGCTTCAGCCTCCCAAGTAGCTAGGATTACAGGATGTACCACCACACCTGGCTAATTTTTGTATTTTTAGTAGAGACAGGGTTTCACCATGTTGGCCAGGCTGGTCTCGAAATCCTGACCTCAGGTGATTCACCCACCTCAGTCTCCCAAAGTACTGGGATTACAGGCGTGAGCCACTGCCCCCGGCCAGGGCTGTTCTAGGTTTTGACTTTCCTCCCTCTCTGAATTCTGTACACAGTGTTTCACTTTAGAGCATCTTTTTCTGTCTTTTTTCTTTATTTAAGTCTGACTCTTTCTTCCTCTTTGCTCAGTGATAACTGTTGGGAAGAAATGGCTTATTATTCACTTCGAATGGGCATTTCAGCTTAGGTCCTTGCCTTGAGGATCAAAATATTATCACCTTCACTCTACTCCTTACAAACATGTCACCCTCTCTCACATGGTGAAAGAGAGCAAGAGAGATGCCAGGCTTTTTTCAAAAGCCAGACCTTGTGTGAACTACCAGAGCAAGAACTCACTCATTACCGTGGGGATGGCACCACGCCATTCATAAGGGATCTGCTCCTAAGACCCAAACACCTCCCACCAGGCCCACCTCCAGCGTTGGAGGCCACATTTCAACCTGAGATTTGGAGGAGACACACATCCAAACTACATCATCATCCAAAGATAAGGATAGTAATTTATGCCTAATAGGATTTCATAAGGAACAAATGTAGTAATACATGTCAAGCATCTTGCACATGGTAGGTGATCAATACATATTTACAAATGTCAATAAATATTAACATTATTATTATTCTCATTCAATGTACATGATTAGGAGTTAGTTTAAGGGAGGAGACCACCCCTCATATTGTCTTATGCCCAATTTCTGCCTCTAAAGAAAGAAAAAGTAAAAACTAAAAGGCAGAAGTGAAATCCACAAGCAGACAGCCCGGCGCCGCACCCTGGGCCTGGTAGTTACATATGGACCCCTGACCTAATTGGTTATGTTATCTATAGATTATAGACATTGTATAGAAAAGCGCTGTGAAAATCCCTATCCTGTTTTGTTTTGATCTAATTACTGGTGAATGCAGCCCCCAGTCACGTACCCCCTGCTTGCTCACGACCCTCTCACGCCCACCCCCTTAGAGTTGTGAGCCCTTAAAAAGGACAGGAATTGCTCACTCGGAGAGCTCGGCTCTTGAGACAGGAGTCTTGCCAATGCCCCCGGCCGAATAAACCCCGAATAAACCCCTTCCTTCTTTAACTCGGTGTCTGAGGAGTTTTGTGTGCGGCTCATCCTGCTACAAGTTAATAAGAGAATACTTTGGTCAGTCAGTACTACGTATTAATATAGTTTCAGCTCTGCCAGCAGGAACCAAGGTCAGGAAATAATGAATATTAAGAGGATAAAAGAGGCTGGGTGTGGTAATCTCAGCACTTTGGGAGGTGGAGGTGGGCAGATTGCTTGAGGCAAGGAGTTCAAGACCAGCCTGAGCAATATGGTGAAACCTCATCTCTACAAAAAATGCAAAAAATTTAAATTAGTTGGGCAGGGCATGGTGGCACATGCCTGTAGTCCCATGTACTTAGGGGACTGAGGCGGGAAGATCTCTTGAGCCTGGGTGGTTGAGGCTGCAGTGAGCCATGGATCACACCACTGCACTCCAGCCTGGGTGATAGAGTGAGACCCTGTCTCAAAAAAAAAGGATAATTAAAAAGTAAACCCTTAACTATTTGCAAAATTGAAGAGCATAATCAGGGCTGTTATATATGGATATTCAGGTTGTACACTGCCCAACACAGGAATGTAGTTTACATAGACTGTAATATGAATGATGCTCTCTGGATTTGTTCAGTGCAAAACTCTTAACAGTTATACATGGTAGCTTCCAAGATAATAGATAGTAGCCTCCAAGATAATAGATAATAATGGTCTTCAATGAATAATTGGATGTCTTGTAATAAGGAAAGCAGAAAGCAATTAAAGATGTTTTTGGATTTCATGATTGGAAGGGGCCTGGGAGATGATCTAGTTCAATCCCCTCCTCATATTTCAGAAACTGAGATCAGGGGAGGGAAAAATACAAGGTTCATCCAGGGCAGAAGTGGGACAAGAACTATGTCTCTAGGCTCTTTGCTAATTGCCTTTTGTGTTTATGCACAATTTCATTGTTGGTAGGAATTAGCATTCCAAATCACATCTGAAAACCCCTAGAGAGAAGGAAGACTTGCAATGGCTTTGCATCTTCTAGCCTTTGTCAGGAACAAACCCAGGATGGCTAAGCAGGAATGTGATGAGTTCTGGGTCTTTGCTCTTCAGTGTCCTGCACATCTTCTCAGCGTGAACAATTCCTGTTGAACATTGCCCCTTTGAAAGCTTTTTGTTTGCCTCTGTCTTCGACTTGATGTTAGCTGGCAAGCGATGTGGTTTGCTAATGACCTCAACCAGGTTGCTAGCTTGGTAGTAATCTGAGAACAGTGTCTCTGGAGACCAGCTGAACTCCTTTGAAGTTTGCTGTGGTGAATTGATGTACTGCTTCAGATTTTAATTCAGAATCAAACAGAGCCTGAGTAGGGACGATGGGAGGCTACGGGAAGCTGATGTTGGGCATTAAGTACCTTGGGTTTTAAATTAATAGCCAGCTATGCATTGCCTTTTCCCTATCCTCCACAGTCAGGTATTTGTCAGTAAGTGGATATGTGGGAGGCATTGTGCCACTAGGTGCTGTGGGAAAGCCAGGAAGAATCAAACCCGAGGGGGTGCCTTTGGAAGAGAACTGTGTGCAGATTTTGAACCTGAGCCATACCTTGAAAAATTGGTACGTTTGGAGCAGAGGAGGTAGAAAAGAAAAGGAGAATGGGGAAAGTATTTTGGGTGGGAGTAATGACAAGCTTGAAAGCTTATAGGGAAAAATATACAAGGTGTGTTTGGGAAATGAAATATGGATCAATCTAATCAGTAGTGAGAAGTTATAAAAGGGAAATTGAGCTTTGTGCGGTGGCAATATCGTAGCCAATGAGGTTTATCTGAGGTGCGATTGTTGCTAATTGGGGAAGAAAAAAAAAGGACTTTGGTCTAGCTTGATAGGTCCTTAAACCCCAAATGTGGGAGACTTTATTTATTTATTTATTTAAGATGGGATCTCACTCTGTCACAGAGACTGAAGTACAGTGGTGCAGTCATAGTTCGCTGTAGCCTTGAAGTTCTGGGTTCAAGTGATCCTTCTGCTTCAGCCTCCTGAGAAGCTGGAACTACAGTTCTATGCTTAGCGCCGCTATGAATAGTTCTATTCATAGCGCCACTATGCCCAGCTAATTTTAAAAGAACTCACTATGTTGCCCAGGCTACTCTTGAATTCCTGGGCTCAGGCAATCCTTTCACCGTGGTCTCCCAAAATGCTGGGATTACAGGCATGAGCCACTGCACCCAGATGGATTTTGACTGTATATAATCTGAAGATAAATAGGGAGCCCTAAAAGGTTTATGGACAACAACGCTATAGGATGAGGAAGTGTTGGTAACTAACTTCAACTTAGTCTTTGAGTTATTGAATATCCAGATGGGATTGTGATTGGGCTAAAAGATGATTTAGCATCACTCAGAGATAAATTTAGAGGTGCATTAAATTGAATTAAATTAAATTAATTTATTTATTTTGAGATGGAGTCTCACTCTGTCACCCAGGCTGGAGTGCAGTGGCGCCATCTCAGCTCACTGCAACCTCTGCCTGCCGGGTTCAAGCGATTCTCCTTTTTCAGCCTCCTGAGTAGCCAGGATTACGGGTGCCCGCCACCACACTTGGCTAATTTTTTTTTCTTTTTTTGTATTTTTAATAGAGGCAGGGTTTCACCATGTTGGCCAGGATGGTCTTGAACTCCTGACCTCAGATGATCCACCAGCCTTAGCCTCCCAAAGTGTTGGAATTACAGGTGTGAGCCACTGTGCCCGACCAGAGGTAGATTTTATATCTCACATTTTTGAGGAAGAGAGAATGGGTCTTTGTGGGAGAGATAATTTGCATACTCAAGGAGAAGAGCATGAAGTAGTTTTAATTGTTGTATGAATGTTAAATATAGGCTGGGAGCGGTGACTCATGCCTGTAATCCTGGCACTTTAGGAGGCTGAGGCAGGCAGATCCCTTGAGCTAGGAAGTTCAAGACTAGCCTGAGCAACATAGTGAGTGACCTGTAGTCTCATCTACTCAGGAGGCTGAGGTAGGAGGATTGCCTGAGCCTGAGAAGTCAAGCCTTCTGTGACCCATGATTGTGCCACTGCCATGCACTCTAGCCTGGGCAACAGAGTGAGACTCTATCTGAAAAAATAAAGAAAAAGAAAAAGTTAAATGTAGGTAGAGTGACAAAATATGCTGGATAGCCAATAGCTTGTGCTGTTGCTCTCATCTGCCCTTCTGCACTCTGGTAGACATTTCAGAGAGTGACGAACTGTATTTTCTAGGCTTCCTTAACTGGCTTCTGTTTATGTTCTCATGATGAAAGGCATTGGTGTGATACTGGAGGACAGGAGGAATTGACTCTCTTCCTGCTTTTGGATTCTGGTGGCATCTTTGGCCAGCAGAGGTAACTGATGGTGATGGCGCTGGCTCCAGTGAAAATGGTAGTAATGCAGTGGCTCACACCTGTAATCCCAGCACTTTGGGGAGCCTGAGGCGAGTGGATCACCTGAGGTCAGGAGTTTGAGACCAGCGTGGCCAACATGGTAAAACCCCGTCGCTACTAAAAATACAAAAATTTGCCAGGCATGGTGGTGCATGCCTGTAATGCCAGCTACTGGGGGGCTGAGGCAGGACTGCTTGAACCTGGGAGGCAGAGGTTGTAGTGAGCCGAGATCAATGCCATTGCACCCCAGCCTGGGTAACAGAGCGAGACTCTGAAAAGACTAAAAGGCAGAAATGAAATCCACAGGCAGACAGCCCGGGCGGCACCCTGAGCCTGGTTAAAGATGGACCCCTGACCTAACCGGTTATGTTATCTATAAATTCCAGAGATTGTATGGACAAGCGTTGTGAAAGTCCCTGTCCTGTTCTGTTCTGATTACCGGTGCTTGCAGCCCCCAGTCACGTACCCCCTGCTTGCTCAATCGAAACCACCCCCCTCCCACCCATGGTTAAGCAAGCAGTTTGTCTAAAAAAAAAAAAAAAAAAAAAACCCTAGACGTTTGTGGTTTAAAAAAGGGCGGGAGCCAACCAGAAACTGCCAAATGTTCAAATTTCAAAATGTCAACCAATCCCAATCTTGTAACTGCAAAAATGCTCTAATCTTCTGTAACCTGTTTGTGCCTTACTATAAAAAGTAGGCTTGAGCTGTGCTTGAGACCTCTCTCTTGCCCTCCTGACTACGCCTGTATGGAGAGAGGTCCGGGTTCGAACCTGCAATAAAGTGATCCTGGCCGCTTGGCTTTGACTTCGGTTTCTGGTGGTCGTCTTTGAGGGGGGTCTCGGAACTCAGGGCACAACAACTCCGTCTTGAAAGAAAGAAAGAGAGAGAGAGACAGAAAGAAAGAGAGAGAGAAAGAGGAAGGAAGGAAGGAAGGAAGGAAGGAAGGAAGGAAGGAAGGAAGG
>NC_045434.1:198692181-198697513 GCF_002776525.5 Piliocolobus tephrosceles | reverse complement strand
GAAGGAAGGAAGGAAGGAAGGAAGGAAGGAAGGAAGGAAGGAAGAAAGAAAGAAAGAAAGAAAGAAAGAAAGAAAGAAAGAAAGAAAGAAAGAAAGAAAGAAAGAAAGAAAGAAAGAAAGAAAGAAGATGGTAGTAATGGATCTGGGAGGTTACTGCAGGGACAGGAGCAATGACTTAGAAGTACAAACTCTTGGGTTCCTGTTTAGACAACTGGGATCCCACAGCCAACAGGATCCTTAGAGACAGAATCCTCAGAGATCCTGTCTCTGAGTTTTAGGTAAGGTTTTTGTTCCTCTGTCCCAAGGTGGCAATGGTTTCCTGAAGTTACTGATCTTTGAGTAATTTCATCTCCCCTCTGTTGATACTCCTTCCTTTTTAATATTCTTGTAGCCAGTTTCATTATTAATTTATTCTATTTAAAGTACCTAGAGTGATTTTCTTGATTAGATCCTGATTGATACAGTACCTAGTCATCTTTCTTTTTCTTTTCTTTTCTTTTTTTTGAGACAGAGTTTCACTCTTGTTGTCCAGGCTGGAGTGCAGCGGCACGATCTCGGCTCACTGCAACCTCTGCCTCCTGAGTTCAAGCGATTCTCCTGCCTCAGACTCCTGAGTAGCTGGGATTACAGGCATGAGCCACCACGCCCGCCTAATTTTGTATTTTTAGTAGAGATGGGGTTTCTCCTTGTTGGTCAGGCTGGTCTCGAACGCAACCTCAGGTGATCTGTCTTCCTCAGCCTCCCAAAGTTCTGGGATTACAGGCGTGAGTCACCGCGTGTGAGCCACCACACCCGGCCGTCTTTCTTCACTTGGCTTCTAGGATGCCACACAGGTTTTTCTTGCATTCTACCAGACATTCCTTTTCAGTCCCCCTTGCTGATTCTTCCTCTTAAATCCGACTCTTAATGTTGGGAATGATTTTCACATAAAAATTACTAATGGTGACTTTCTTTCCAGTGTCCTAAAGATCTAAATTTATCTGTAATATAGCCTTATCACTCAACACAGGAATTCATCTCATTTTACATGTGAGAAAATTGAAGATTTCTTGCCTTAGGGACTATTTCAGGAATATCATCTTGAGAAATTAGTTCACATGTTGCTTCTACCTGTGAGGCTGAGGCTTTGTCTCAGCCTGTTAAAGCTAAAAAGAGCCAAAGAGATTTGCTCACTGGTGGGATACTCCCTCAGTAAAAAATCTACAGTCTAAGCTCTGGTCATCTTCTTTGCAGGTTTAGAAACTACTTTTTTGTTGAGCTTACCCAGAAACACATCAAATTTAATACAAATGCTTATACTTTTCAGATGTTAATAATATAAAATGTAAGAACCATTTTGAACAATGAATTATTGATGATGGGCATTTGTGGGTTTACGGTAACTAAAAGCATTCTAACAGTATTGAGTGTTCTCATTCGTGAATATGGCATATCTCTCCACTTATTTAGGTCTTCTTTAATTTCTCTTAGTGATATTCTGCCAGAGTGTTCAGGATTGAAGTTTTGCACGTGTTTTGTCAAATTTAAGAATGTACTTCTTGGGGGCTGGGTGTGCTGGCTCATGCCTGTAAACCCAGCACTTTGGAGACTAAGATTGGAGGATCACTTGAGGCCAGGAGTTTGAGACCAGCCTGGGCATCAAAGTGAGATCCATCTCCACACACACAGATAAAATAGTTAGCTGGGTGTGGTGGCATGTGCCTGTGGTCCCAGCTACTTTGGAGGCTGAAGCAGGAGAATTGCTTGAGTCCAGGCATTCAAGGCTGCAGTGGACTATAATGGTACTGTCGCATGCCAACCTGGGTGACAGCCAGACCCTATCTCAAAAACATAAAAAATAAATAAATAAAAATAAAAAATAAAAAAGAATATACTTTTTATACAATTTTGTATTCAGCTTTTTTTTTTTTTTTTTTTTTTCTGTCAAGCTGTTCTTTATTTCAGGAAGAGGGCAGGGCAAGGGGCTCAGTCTTTCTTGGCAGTGGCTTTCTTCATGGCAGCCAGGACGTTTTGCAGCTCCTCCCGCTTCCTCTTGGCGCAGATATGCGTCCCCACCCTTTTCTTTTTCTTTTCTTTTTTTTCTTTTGGAGACGGAGTCTCGCTCTGTTGCCCAGGCTGGAGTGCAGTGGCACAATCTCAGCTTACTGCAATTCTGCCTCCTGGGTTCAAGCAGTTCTCCTGCCTCAGCCTCCCGAATAGCTGGGATTACAGGCTGAGCCACCGTGTCTGGCCCCCACCCTTTTCTTGATAAACTTGGAGGTCTTCAGTAACTCCATGGCCTTGGAGACCTTCAGTAACTCCATGGCGTGATGCTCGTAAGGGGCGAAGCCACACACTTCTTGGATCATGTCCCGCACAAACTTGGTGTGTTTGATTAGGCGCCTGCAGCGGCAGCTGTGCCTGGGATTGCTCATGTTCTTGGTCACCTTGTGGCCCTTGTTGAGGCCCATGGTCATAGGGTAGTGCAGAGCCATGGCTGCTGCTCTCTAATGGCAGCTGTGGCGGCAGGCAGTTTTTTTTTTAATAGTATTATTTCCAAAGTATTTTACCATGTCTTTAAAGGGGTTTATTTAACATTGGTAATGGCTGCATTAATTCAGTTGGCAAGTTTTAAACCACTGATATTACTGGTTTTGCTTAACACTTTTACTTAATGGTGATGGCTGTGCTTTGTTTTATAGAGTCAGCTTTGCTGTGTTAAACAGAAGGTCTAGTGTTGCACTGAGTCCCTTGGGGAATGTAGTCTAGAGAAATTGGAGGCTCAGTTCCAAAACCAACATTCCAAATAAAGAGGGTTTTTAGTGAAAATGTCAGTTTACCTTGAATATTTTTCCAGTCATGTAAGTAATCCTCATTTTTTCCTAACATTAAATGTATTTGTTTGTGATCTCTGGGCTACTTTCATTATGATAACAATTTGCTATATTTCAGGGATTTTCTTGTGGGGAGAGGGGACTTTTTTTTTTTTTTTTTAGACGGAGTCTCACTCTGTCACCCAGGCTGGAGTGCAGTGGCACGATCTCTGCTAACTGCAACCTCCGCCTCCGCCTGGGTTCAAGCAATTCTTCTGCCTCACCTTCCCGAGTAGTTGGGATTACAGGCGCATGTCACCACACCAGGCTAATTTTTTGTATTTTAGTAGAGACGGGGTTTCACTGGGTTGCCCAGGCTGGTCTCGAACTCCTGAGCTCAGGCAATCCACCCACCTCGGCCTCCCAAAGTGCTGGGATTACAGGCGTGAGCCACTGTACCCGGCGAGAGGGGACTATTGGTCTAATGTTGAATTTGAATGCTCTGTAGTACTTTATATTGCTATATGGCTGTGCTAAATGCCATCACAAATAGAATAAACAGTATATATAATTTGTTCATCCATTTCTTCAACAAGCATTTAGTGAGCCACCTTCTAGTATATGCAGTGGGAATCTGTTATATTCTGGAGTTTCAGAGCTGAATAAACATAGTATCTCTTGTCCAGGAACTTCCAGGCTTACACCTATGATCACATTAGAAATAAATCAATGCAGGCCATTGCTGACACATTCCTGGAGGCCTGACTCATGCCCACTCACTCTTTTACCCTCCCTCTGCTTTGTTCAATTGTTGATAGAGTCCTGGGGACTCATTAGAACTATCACTGGCCAGTTTACCTGGATGAGAGTGTCTTCAAAAGCATCACCAACTTAAGACAGGACTGATTTCTTCCAGAATGCTCTAAATTCCCCCCTGCCCATTAACACATTGCCAGGACAGATTCTTTGCAAACGTTGTGGCCAGTTGGGCCTGCCCTCCCTCACAACCCTCTAATCCTTGATTTAGTTCAAAATATTAGCATCCCCATAATCTATAATACCCTCTATTACCCTATGACCTCTTCTTTTATAGCCTGCTCTCCATTCTACTCTGTGTTGCCTCTTCCCGCTGCTTTGCTCCTCTGAAGATTCCCCCTGCATCTGCTGAAGGCTCATCCCATGCTATGCAAACCTTTCTAGAATGTGAGCTCTTCATGGAAACAATGTCTCTACCTCTACCTCTGTGCCTGACAGAAATCCAGACATCGTCTGAGATTTCCTCTGTAGCTCTCTCAAAAGGATGCCACTCCTTGTCTACTTCTCAAATACCTGGGATCAGGAAGTGGGTAAGTGGCTGGGCGCGGTGGCTCAAGCCTGTAATCCCAGCACTTTGGGAGGCCGAGGTGGGCGGATCACAAGGTCAGGAGATCGAGACCATCCTGGCTAACACGGTGAAACCCCGTCTCTACTAAAAAAATACAAAAAACTAGCCGGGCGAGGTGGCGGGCGCCTGTAGTCCCAGCTACTCGGGAGGCTGAGGCAGGAGAATGGCGTGAACCCGGGAGGTGGAGCTTGCAGTGAGCTGAGATCCGGCCACTGCACTCCAGCCTGGGCGACAGAGTGAGACTCTGTCTCAAAAAAAAAAAAAAAAAAAGGAAGTGGGTAAGGATTCGTCTTTCCTTTTCAGGGCTACTTCTGAACCATTTCTAGTATAAAGCCCCTTGGTCTTTCAACTCTGCTATGACCTAGTTATACTCCTGTCTGTTCTGCCCTCTCCCCAATTCTTGGCTATTCCTCTCATTTGTTGAAGGTTTTCAGAAGTGATATTATTAAGAACATGGGATTTAGAGTCAGGTATGTCTGGGTTCCAGTGTCAGGTGTGCCACTTACTAGCTGTGCAATCTTCAGCAAATTATAGTATTTAATCTCTGAGCTAATTATAGTACTTAATCTCTGAACTTAAATTTTCTTAGATGTAAAATAAGATAATGGCAATCACCTTGGAGAGTGGTTACTGGCATTCAACATTCATTCAACTAAAAGTAAGTGGAATAAAATAATTATACATTGATATATGTTCTGTGAAGGGTTTAGGATAGAGAATAAAGGGGCACTCCACTATGGAGGAGGTTCGAAGGCGAGGTGCTAGTTGAGCTGAGACCTGAAGGAAGAGAGGGAGGGTTAAATGAAATAAAGTACATGGAACCACTTGGCACAGCACGGGCCCATAGTGAACTCAGTGTTAGTGGAAATCGTTTTCCTGGTAAGGGTGGTGGCAGAGGTGAATGGCTTTCAAAGCTGCTGTAATTGCAAGCTGAGTTGATCCTGGTCCAAGTGAAATAGTGGCATTAGTGCTTGGTGGTGGTAGCAGCAGCAGAAGCAGTAGTTTCTCTATCAGATTAGGTTTTCTTCTCTTCTCTCCTCTCCTCTCCTCTCGTCTCCTCTCCTCTCCTCTCCTGTCCTCTCCTCTCCTCTCCCTACTTGTTCCTTTCCTTTCCTTTCCTTTTTCCTTTCCTTTCCTCCCCTCCCCTCCCCTCCCC
>NC_045434.1:198514258-198692081 GCF_002776525.5 Piliocolobus tephrosceles | reverse complement strand
TCCTCTCCCCTCTCCTCTCCTCTCCTCTCCTTTCCTTCCCGACAGAGTCTTGCTCTGTTGCTTGGGTTGGAGTGCAGTGGTACGATCTCAGCTCACTGCAACCTCTGCCTCCTGGGTTGAGGTGATTCTGGTGTCGCAGCCTCCTGAGTAGCTGGGACTACAGGCATGTGCCACCATGCCCACCTAATTCTTTTGTATTTTTAGTAGACATGACTGTTTTCCATGTTGCCTATGCTGGTCTCAAGCTCCTTGCCTCAGCCTCCCAAGTAGCTGGGATTACGGGCATGTACCACCACGCCCGGCTAATTTTTTTGTATTTTCAGTAGACATGGAGTTTCACCATGTTGGCCAGGCTGGTCTTGAACCCCTGATCTCAAGTGATTTGCCTGCCTCAGCCTCCCAAAGCACTGGGATTACAAGCATGAGCCATCACGCCCAGCCTATAATAATTACATTTTAAAGGGTGGCAGCATTAAACCCATCTATCATCTTGAATTATCTCAAGACAAAGACTTTTAAATTATGTGAGAAGAAGACTGATAGAATACAGAGGTAAAAGTAGGGTCTTCAGACTTAAAGGCTCTATCTAAATAAGATCTTTTGATGTGGGTCATTCCTGAAACTAAAGCAAACAGATGAAGCCTACTAAGATCTTGAAGGTTTGGATTGTCAAAGAGCCTGCTCCATTCAGCGTGTATCATTCAGCACAGCCTGTGACTGTTCAGCCCTAAGGCAATTGATGGGGCCTGATCTACATGGGCAGGAGAGGTCTGCTAAAGCTCTTCAGCCTCCAGGAATGGCCTTCCCCACAGTGCCCTCCCCAGATGCAGCCATGGGGAATAGCAAGCAAGGAGAATCCTTCCAGAGAACAGAACTAGGGGCTGTAGATTGACCAATCAAGGAACTCTACTGCAGGGATAGCAAGTCCCCACTACTCCTGCCCTGCAGGACTGTACAAGTGCGATGGACCAGAGACAACTGAGAGTTTGTCATGTTCTTTTTTTCACAAAGGGAGTTTTTATTGCACTTATCCTGTTAGGGAGAGATAAATTGTCTTTAAGCTTACAGATCTCTAGTCATGAGAAGCCACATCCTGACCGTAATCCTCTAGAGATCCTGGACTTTGAGCTGGATTTAGTAACTGGATGTAACTTTATTGCTGTATCCCCTGGGGAGGGCCAAATGCATTTACTTTTTCTTTCTTCTTCTTTTTGTTTTTTGAGATGGAGTCTTGCTCTGTCTCCCAGGCTGGAGTGCAGTGGCGCGATCTCAACTCACTATAACCTCCGCCTCCCAATTCAAGTGATTCTCCTGCCTCAGCCTCCTGAGTAGCTGGGATTACAGGCATGTGCCACCATGCCCAGCTAATTTTTGTATTTTTAGTAGAAACAGGGTTTCACCATGTTGGCCAGGCTGATCTCGAACTCCTGACCTCCAGTGATCCACCAGCCTCAGCCTTCCAAAGTGCTGGGATTATAGGTGTGAGCCACTGCAACTGGCCTCCAAATGCATTTTCTTTGTGGGAAGATGATGTGTTTGAATGTTGCTAGCCGAAGTGAGGACCATGGCAGCAACTGCTTATTGCCTATCTCAGATCTACTCTCTCTCTCTATTTCTTTTTGTTTTTGTTTTTATCTGAGGCGGAGTCATGCTCTGTTGCCCAGGTTGGAGTGCAATATGGCACGATCTCGGCTCCTTGCAACCTCTGCCTTTATTTCTTTTTGATAGAGAGCCCTGATTTTGTTCGGGGTAACATTGTGCTGGTTAAAAGTAATGTCTTCCTCAGCCTCCTCGAGGCGGTGGCCATGGGGCACATGAACTTAGGGTTTCAGGGAATGTTGATTTCTATCTTCTTCTTCTTTTTTTTTTTTTTTCTAAGATGGAGTCTCGCTCTGTCATCAGGCTGCAGTGCAGTGGCATGATCTTGGCTCACTGCAACCTCCGCCTCTGGGGTTCAAGTGATTCTCCTGCCTCAACCTCCCTGAGTAGCTGGGACTACAGGTGCCTGCCACCATGCCTGGCTAATTTTTATATTTTTAGTAGAGACGGGGTTTTGCCATGTTGGCCAGGCTGGTCTTGAACTCCTGACCTCAGGTGATCTGCCCGCCTCAGCCTCCCAAAATACTGGGATTACAGGTGTGAGCCACTGCACCTGGCCCTAAAAGGTTATGTTTGCATCCTAACCTCCAGTATCACACAATGTGATTGTGTTTGGAAATAGGATTGTTGCAGACATAATTAGTTAAGATGAAGTCATTGCTATAATCTGAATAGTCACCCTCTCACCATGCACATGTTGAGAGTCTGATGGCCAAGGTGATGGTATTAGGAGGTGGAGGTGGGGGGCTTTTGGGAGGTGATTAGATCGTGAGGGTGGAGCCCTCAAGAATGGGATTAGTGTCCTCATAAAATAGACCCCTTCCAACATGTGAAGACACAGTGAGAAGGCTCTATGAGAAATTAGACTTTCACCAGGCACTAAATCTGCTGGCACCTTGATCTTTTTTTTTTTTTCTTTTGAGACAGGATCTTGTTCTGTCGCCTAGGCTGGAGTGCAGTGGCATGATCTTGGCTCACTGCCACCTCTGCCTCCCAGGTTCAAGTGAGTCTCCTGCCTCAGCCACCTGAGTAGCTGGGATTGTAGGTGTGCACCGCCACACTCGGCTAATTTTTGTGTTTTTAGTACAGACAGCCTCACCATGTTGGCCAGGCTGGTCTCAAACTCCTGACCTCAAGTGATCTGCCCGCCTGGGTCTCCCAAAGTGCTGGGATTACAGGTGTAAGCCACCATGCCCAGCCCTGCCACCTTGATCTTGAACTTCTCAGACCTGTGAGAAAAAATTTCTGCTGTTTATAAGCCACCCAGTCTATGGCATTTTGTTATGGTAGCCCCAGTAATCTAAGACAGTAATAATGGAGTAGGGTGGGTCATTAACCCAATATGATTGGTGTCCTTATCAAAAGACAACATGAAGACACAGACGGAGGATGCCCCGTGTGATGGCCCAGGCAGAAAGTGGCATGAGATGGCTAAGAAGAGGGGAGGAAGGATTCCACCCGGAGTCTTGAGGGGGAGGAGGCCCTCTGACACCTTGATTTTGGCTGTCTAGCCTCTAGAACTGTGAGAGAATACATTTCTGTTGTTTTCAGCCCCCCAGTGTGTGGCACTTTGTTTCTGAAGCCCTAGTGCACCCTCTCATCCATCCACTCTCCATCCCAGGTCACCAGGCTCTCATTTTGCCACAAGAGACTCTAAACTCGTCTCTGAGCTCTGAGCTTCCAGTGGAGTTTCCTTTCCATTCATGCTCCATACAACAGCCTGAATGAGTTTCCTTTTTCTTTTTTTTTTTTTTTTGAGACGGAGTCTCGCTCTGTCGCCCAGGCTGGAGTGCAGTGGCCTGATCTCAGCTCACTGCAAGCTCTGCCTCCCGGGTTCACGCCATTCTCCTGCCTCAGCCTCCCGAGTAGCTGGGACTACAGGCGCCCGCCAACACGCCCGGCTAATTTTTTGTATTTTAGTAGAGACGGGGTTTCACCGTGTTAGCCAGGATGGTCTCGATCTCCTCACCTCGTGATCCGCCCGTCTCGGCCTCCCAAAGTGCTGGGATTACAGGCTTGAGCCACCGCGCCCGGCCCAGCCTGAATGAGTTTTCTAAAGCTCAGATTACTCACCTGTTCACACACCTTTCAGTGGCTTCCAAGGATGTTAAAGATAAATTCTGAATTCCCTTACCTGATACAAAAGGCCGTATGTGCCTTCCCAGCATCAACTTGTACCAGACATTTTTTGTTGCTCTCAATGACTGCAATTGCCCCAACGCTCCTGCTGTCTGACCTCTGGACTTTTTTTTTCTTTCTTTCTTTCGTTTTTTTTTTTTGAGATGGAGCCTGGCTCTGTCGCCCAGGCTGGAGTGCAGTGGCGTGATCTCGGCTCACTGCAACCTCTGACTCCTGGGTTCAAGAGATTTTCCTGCCTCAGCTTCCCGAGTAGCTGGGACCACAGGTGCCCGCCATCACACCCAGCTAATTTTTGTATTTTTGGTAGAGAAGGGGTTTCACCATGTTGGCCAGGCTTGTCTTGAACTTGTGGGCTCAAGTGATCTGCCTGCCTCGGCCTCCCAAAGTGCTGGGATTACAGGCATGAGCCACCGTGCCTGGCCTGACCTCTGGGGTTTAATTCCCATTCGATATCCCTTCTTCCAAGAAGCCTCCTCCTAACAGTTAGTGCTGTATGCTCTCTTCAAGCCCAGTTCTTACCCCATCAGCACACAGATTCCATTTATTATGATGCACACTTGCCTGTCTATCTGCCTCCTGAATCTGTAAATTCTTCAAGGGCAGGGCAGTGTTTTCTTCAGCACTGAAACATCAGTGACCAACAGTGACTGTCCCATTTCAGGTGGTCAATTCATTGGATTTAGGGGAACAGATGGCTGACTCTTCTTACTATCTTTTTCTCCATGAGTTTCATATTTTGAAAGATTTTAAGCATTAAACACAATTTATTAATTAAGTTAACCTTTGTGGACTTACGAGAGGATTAATGCATGGTTTTCTTTTTTTCTTTTTAAAATACCAAAAACAGCTTGAAGAATCTCCAGCCTGTTTTCTTTTTTGGGAAATAACTTATCACCTGGTGATCCTGGGTTTTGAATTTAGCCAATTCTCCTAGGTAAAGAAACTGAGGCCGAGAGAGGTGAAATGACTTGTCTGAGGTTTACAGTGAGTTAATAATGGCACCAGGCTAAAACTCAGGTTTCCTGACTTCAAATCCAGGATTCTTTCTGCTCTCTTATAATAGACAGGGCTTCAGGAGACCTGGTATAGCCAGTTATGTGCTGGTAAATGTTTAACAACTGGCTCCATAGGAGGAAAAAAGAAAAAGATCTTGATTTATAGCATTTGTTGATTTCTGTGGTGTAAATAACGCAACCTTGTCTAATTTCAAGCTGCCTGAAGTAACTGAACATAAGGGTTGATTCAAGCGGACTCCAGCACACTACTAGATATAGCCCCTGATTTTAGACTTTGCAGGTTTCTATTCCGGAGAAACTTCCATACCCTCTTTCTTAAATATTTGTAGTGCTTGGAGACTCCCATCCCCCAGACACTGGCTGTTGCCAGAACATGCGAAACTCTTGCAGTCAGATGATGCAAAAGGCTATAAATAAAAATAAAGGATCCCACAGGAATGACCTGCTGAAAATATGACAAGATGGAAAACTCATATAAGTACAGAGTGCTGTTCATGGTCATGTGTTAGAACCAAAAGCCAGCGACGAACTCTGGAAAGATGAGTTAATGGAATACAAGTCCCTAAAGCATTTAGGCCGGGAGGAAGTGCCACCTCCTCTCTGTAGCTTTTCTGATTTATCTCGGGCGGAAATAATTCCTCCTTCCTTAGTAGATCCCAAATACTTACACTCAGTTGTTTTATTTTATTTTTAGAATTGCATTGCATCTAGAATGTATTTTACAGAATACATCCAAACTCCTTAGTTTGGCAGAGAGGCCTTTTATTAAATGAGTTTTCAAAGAGGTGGGTGAAACAACAGGAAGAACACAGGCTTCGGGACTTGGATTCTGGGATCAACTCCTGCTGTACCGCTTACTGCTGTGAGACTTCAGGCCAGTTTCCTAACCTAGGCCTCAGTTTCTTCATTATTTTTTTCTTTTTTTTTTTTGAGACAGAATCTTGCTCTGTCACCCAAGCTGGAGTGCAGTGGCACAATCTCGGCTTACTGCAACCTGTGTCTCCCAGGTTCAAGCAATTCTCCTGCCTCAGCCTCCCAAGCAGCTGGGATTACAGGTGCCTGACACCACGCCTGGCTAATTTTTTTTGTATTTTTAGTAGAGATGGGGTTTCACCATATTGGCCAGGCTGGTTTTGAACTCCTGACCTCAAGGGATCCACCTGCTTCAGCCTCCCAAGATGCTAGGATTACAGGTGTGAGCCAGCACGCCCGTCCAGTTTCTTCACTCTTGAATACCTTCCTTATAAGGTTGACACAGACGGAAATGACAGAAGACATGTCAGGTGCCTAATACACCACCCGTTATGTGCTAAGGATGCAAGAAATGACCTGTTCTTTCCTTTTACAGGCGAAACATTTCCTGCTTGTTCAAATCTTCTTTATATTTTTGGAGCTATGCTTTCCTATTAATGAATTAGTTCATTTACACAGACTCCTAACAAACATTTAGAGCAAAATTCTCTGTGGACTGAATCTCTGATTCTACTGTCTTTAATGTCTAGTGGTTTTATTTGTTTGTTTTTTTGGGACAGGGTCTTGCTCGACATGTCGTTGGAGTGCAATGGCGCCATCGTGGCTCACCGCAACCTCTACCTCCCGGGTTCAAGTGATTCTCCTGACTCAGCCTCCCGAGTAGCTGGGATTTCAGGTGCCCACCACCATGCCTGGCTAATTTTTGTGTTTTTAGTAGAGGTGGGGTTTCACTATGTTGACCAGGCTGGTCTCGAACTTCTGACCTCAAGTGATCTGCCTGCCTCAGTCCCCCAAAGTGCTGGGATTACAGGCGTGAGCCACCGCACCCAGCTTAATGTCTAGTGGTCTTGCAGGACAAGGACACAGATAAATTCTTGGGCTCGGGTCAGGTATACCACTTCCCAGGCAGAAAGTAAGATACCATGAAAGTTGTTCTTGGGCCGGGCGCGGTGGCTCAAGCCTGTAATCCCAGCACTTTGGGAGGCCGAGACGGGTGGATCACAAGGTCAGGAGATCGAGACCATCCTGGCTAACCCGGTGAAACCCCGTCTCTACTAAAAAAATACAAAAAAACTAGCTGGGCGAGGTGGCGGGCGCCTCTAGTCCCAGCTACTCAGGAGGCTGAGGCAGGAGAATGGCGTAAACCTGGGAGGCAGAGTTTGCAGTGAGCTGAGATCCGGCCACTGCACTCCAGCCTGGGCGACAGAGCAAGACTCCGTCTCAAAAAAAAAAAAAAAAAAAAAATGGAGGCTATAACCAGAAGTGACACCGGTACCCCTGCTAAGGACTGGGCACTTACGCCATCATCTCCTTCAACCCTCACACTAACCCTATGGTGGTAGAATGATTCCCATTTTGCTAATGACAAAACTAATATTCGCAGAAGTCCATGCATTTACTCACCAATCTTCCTTTTGTACCTACTACATGCCAGGTACTGTTCTAGGTGCTGGAGATAAAGCATGGGCAAAACAGACAAAAATCCCTGTCCCTGTGCAAGTGACATTAACAAGGCGGTAAATAAGATAAGGAAGTAAAATATAGAGCATGTCAGGTGGTGCTAACAGCATGGAGGAAAATAAAGAAGAGTGGGGGAGCGTGAGGGATGGGTGAGGCTGCAACTTGATTTTTTTTTTGAGACAGAGTCTTCTCTGTCACCCAGGCTGGAGTGCAAGGGCACGATCTGGGCTCACTGCAACCTTGGCCTCCCAGGTTCAAGCAATTCTCCTGATCAGCCTCCCAAGCAGCTGGGATTACAGGCATGCGCCACCATGCTCGGCTAACTTTTGTATTTTTAGTAGAGACGGGGTTTCACCATGTTGGTCAGGCTGACCTTGAACTCCTGACCTCAAGCAAACCACCCGCCTTGGCCTCCCAAAGTGCTAGGATTACAGGCGTGGGATTACTGTGCCCAGACTGCAATTTGATTTAAAGTGACTAGGGCAGCTGGGCAAGGTGGCTCATGCCTGTAATCCCAGCACTTTGGGAGGCCAAGGTGGGTGGATCACCTGAGGTCAGGAGTTCAAAATCAGCCTGGCCAACATGGTGAAACCCCATCTCTACTAAAAATACAAAATTAGCTGGGCGTGGTGGCACATGCCTGTAATCCCAGCTACTTGGGAGGCTGAGGCAGGAGAATTGCTTGAACCTGGGAGGTGGAGATTGTAGTGAGCCGAGATCGTGCCATTGCACTCCAGCCTGGGTGACAGAGCGGGACTCCATCTCAAGAAAAAAAAAAAAAAAAAAAACCAAATAAATACATAAATAAACAAAGTGACCAGGGAATGTCTCATGGAGATGACCTTGGAGCAAAGACATGGAGAAGGCAAGGGAGGTGGCCATGAGGATAACTTGTTCAGAAACTGACCTGGGGTTCCCAGGAATTGACAGGGCAGGTACTGGAATCTCTGTCTGGCTCTAAGACCAGTGTTCTCCTTTCAACAAGCCTCTTTTTCAAGAAGCAGTGTCGCTGTCCTCCAACAGGCTGTGTGTGTGTGATCCTGTGTGCGCACACATATGTGCTATTTAGGAATGTGTTATTTTCCATGGGTAGACCCTGTGAGGACCCAAGCTTCCCTACTGATATCTTCCAGAGCCTGAGGCCTCACACTGTTGGTTTTCATGGAAACTTGGCAACTTTCTAGTTATCCCGCCCTGAGCCCTGCACCACATTCCGATGGCTTTATTTGTGTGCCTTGGAGCTCTGCCAGGGCTGGGCCTGGGACAGGTTGCCATGGAGACCTCCCCACTCTTTCCAGATAAGAATTTCTCAAGGATGTTGACGTTGGGCCTGAAATAGTTCTAGCCCGCTCTCAGACCGTAGGAGGATGAACTTTGGCATGGAGAACTGAGTTAGGAAACCTACTCGTTCCCTCAGCCTTTGAATTTGCGCACACTGTATCCTGGGTAAGAAAGACTTCTGGGGAGGGTACTCCAGGGCCCCCCAGCTTTAGGATTGAGGATGGCTTTGCTTAGGTACTAGGAGAGCTTCTTTCAGTTTTTCCATTCCAGTTGTTATATTCAGAGCTTGCCTTTGAGAGCCCTGCTAACATAAGATATTTTCCTTTTTTTTTTGAGATGGGGTCTCGCTCTTGTCATCCAGGCTGGAGTGCAGTGGTGCGATCTCGGCTCGCTGCAACCTCCGCCTCCGAGGTTCAGGTGATTCTCCTTCCTCAGCCTCCCAAGTAGCTGGGATTACAGGTGTCCACTGCCATGCCCAGCTCATTTTTGTATTTTTTTTGTTAGAGTTGGAGTTTTACCATGATGGCTAGGCTGATCTCGAACTCCTGACCTCAAGTGATCTGCCCGCCTCAGCCTCCCAAAATGCTGGGATTATAAGCGTGAGCCACTGCATCCAGCCTTTTTTTTTTTTTTTTTTTTTTCTTTTTAAGACGGAGTCTCACTCTGTGGACCAGGCTGGAGTGCAGTGGCGTGATCTCGGCTCACGGCAAGCTCTGCCTCCCAGGTTCACGCCATTCTCCTGCTTCAGCCTCCCGAGTAGCTGGGACTACAGGCACCTGCCACCATGCCCGGCTAATTTTTTTTTGTATTTTTAGTAGAGACGGGGTTTCACCATGTTAGCCAGGATGGTCTCAATCTCCTGACCTTGTGATCCGCCCGCCTCGGCCTCCCAAAGTGCTGGGATTACAGACTTGAGCCACCACATCCGGCTTTTTTTTTTGATGTGAAGTCTTGCTATGTGGCCCAGGCTGGAGTGCAATGGTATGATCTTGGCTTGCTGCAGCCTCTGCCTCCTGGGTTCAAGCAATTCTTGTGTCTCAGCCTCCCTTGTGGCTGGGATGATTGACTTGTGCCACCACGCCTGGCTAATTTTTGTATTTTTAATAGAGACGGGGTTTCACCATGTTGCTGAGGCTGGTCTTGAACTCCTGGACTCAAACGATCCTCCTGCCTTGGCCTCCCAAAGTGTTGGGATTACAGGTGTGAGCCACTGCACCTGGCCTGAAAGAACAACTGTCACTGGGAATTTGCTATCAGAAAGAAAAAGTGGTCAGTGTTTATGCCTTTAACTCAAAATAATTCTTTTTTTTTTTTTTTTTTTTTTTTTTTTTGAGACGGAGTCTTGCTCTGTCGCCCGAGCTGGAGTGCAGTGGCCAGATCTCAGCTCACTGCAAGCTCCGCCTCCCGGGTTTACGCCATTCTCCTGCCTCAGCCTCCGGAGTAGCTGGGACTACAGGCGCCCGCCACCTCGCCCGGCTAGTTTTTTGTATTTTTAGTAGAGACGGGGTTTCACCGTGTTAGCCAGGATGGTCTCGATCTCCTGACCTCGTGATCCGCCCGTCTCGGCCTCCCAAAGTGCTGGGATTACAGGCTTGAGCCACCGCGCCCGGCCAACTCAAAATAATTCTTAAGCCAAAATGGCATATTTTGGGGTGGCATGTTCTGTGGTCCTTCACTTGTTTTTCCCAGTAAATATTATTTTGGGTGAAGAAAGTGATTCGTCCAAAAATTTTTTTTTTTGAGACGGAGTCTCGCTCTGTCGCCCAGGCTGGAGTGCAGTGGCCGGATCTCAGCTCACTGCAAGCTCCGCCTCCCGGGTTCACGCCATTCTCCTGTCTCAGCCTCCCGAGTAGCTGGGACTACAGGCGCCCGCCTCGTCGCCCGGCTAGTTTTTTGTATTTTCTATTAGAGACGGGGTTTCACCGTATTAGCCAGGGTGGTCTCGATCTCCTGACCTCGTGATCCGCCTGTCTCGGCCTCCCAAAGTGCTGGGATTACAGGCTTGAGCCTCCACGCCCGGCCTTTTTTTTTTTTTTTTATGACTTGTCCGAGTTCACTGCCTCAGTTATCTATTTCTGTATAACAAAACACTCCTGGATTTAGTGGCTTATGACAACAACTGTCTTATTTGCTTAGGATTCTGTGGGTCAGTTGTTTGAGGTGGGATGGATGGTTCTTCTCCTGGTCTTGTCTGAGATCACTTACAACTGCAGGCAGCTGGGGGTTTGGCTGGGAGCTGGTTGATCTGGGACCTCAGCCAGGGTATGTTTTTGCTCTTTGTGGTCTTATGTCCAACAGGCTAGTGTCCTGGGCTTCTTTCTAAGAAAGTGAGGCTCAGAACCTCTTCAGGAGCAGATCCTGAAGCAGTTCTAGGGGTCTTCTCTAAAGAAAATAAAAACCATTAATATGAAATTAGGTCCAGGGCCTTGGAAGAGGCCAGCGCAAGTAAAGGGCCCAAAGCTTGAGCTGCAGGAGCCTTCCTTCCAGAACATCCGCCTTTGGTCTTTTCTTCTCTTGGATCCTCAGTGAGACTTGATGGGGTCTGATATCATTCTTACCCTTCAGAATGGGCCAGGGAACTAGCATGACATGGAACAGGGCCTCTTCTCAGTGACTTACCTAAGTGCCCCTTCCCGCCTCCCCAACTTGTCCCCCTCCTCTCAATCTTGAAGCTGCTATTGCTGTACTTCAATACACTGAATTTATTGAGACATAAACTTCTATCAAGATTTAGATTTTATTTTATTTTATTTTTTGTTGAGATGGATCCTCATTCTGTCACAGTCTGGAGTCCAGTAGCACCATCTCAGCTTACTGCAACCTCCACCTCCCGGGTTCAAGCAATTCTCCCACCTCAGCCTCCTGAGTAGCTGGAATTTCAGGCGAGTGACACCATATCTGGCTAATTTTTGTATTTTTAGTAGAGACAGAGTTTCACCATGTTGGCCAGGCTGGTCTGGAATTCCTGACCTCAAGTGATCCGCCCACCTCGGCCTCCCAAACTACTGGGATTACAGGCATGAGCCACTGGACTCTACCAGATTTTTTTTATTTTATGAGTCAGGATCTCACTCTGCCGCCCAGGTTGGAGTGCAGTGGTGCGATAAGGGCTCATGCAGCCTCAAACTCCCCGTCTCAAGTGATCCTCCCACGTCAGCCTCCTAAATAGCTAGGACTGTAGGTACTCCACAATGCCTAGTGACTTTTTGTTTATTTTTTGTAGAAACAGAGTCTCGCTATATTGCCCGGGCTGGTCTCAAACTCCTAGATTTAAGTGATCCTCTCCTTGGCTTCCCAAAGCTCTGGGATTACAGGTGTGAGCCACTGCGCCCTGCCCAGGCTTTAGATTTAAAAATTCAACTCCTGCCCCTATTTCCCCCCACAAATATGCTCTTTGGCATAAATTTCAAAGGTCTATTTGAAACTCAAAAGCTAAGAATGGACTCTTTGTTCTGCTGTATCCCCCATCACTTCCTGAGGGAATGAGCTTCAAATATCCTACTTGCTTCCCAAATGGGCGGAAAGATTCAGGAACAAAACCCACATTAGATAACAGTATAAAATAGCATCCGGCTGCGTGGTTAGAATTGTTTGTTTACACAGGTCTAGGAGCACCAGGTGAAAAATGTGAGCTTTGCCCTCACTTGGGGCTCAGATTTACCTGGGCATGTTTGGTTGGGGATGGAGTCATACCGTAGGTGCAATTGTGTTCCAGAGAGAGAGGCGACATTGGAGAAGAAAGAATACACCATGCTAGACTCAGACATGGGGCCTTGGGTGGGATGTAGGCAGTGGCTCTTTGCACGGGGTGTGGCTATAACTGGGACCTCCGGGTGGTGGCTCATGGGTGCAGTGGGGAAGGAAACTAATCTGGGTATAAAAGCTGATGAAGCTGTAGCACCAGGAGTCCAAGCTGTGAAGGAGGTTGAATCCTTCCTCCACCAGCAGCAGACCGTGAGCTGAAGAGTCAAATATGTAAGTAGCAATTATTGGTGAGGCTGTTGGCAGCTCATGGGCAAGAATAGAGGTTGTTGGCAGGCAAGTAGCAAGGGCAAGGTCAGTGGCGCTGGTTGGGGTCTGATGTGAAGGTAGTGAGAACTGCAAGAACTCTTTTCACCTAATGACTGCAAACTTCTGTGCTAAGAGATTTGACCAGCCCTAGCATGGCTTCTAGCAGCCTAAGGTGGCATCTCTGGGACCATCCAGCCCCCTTTTAAGTTCCTGTCTGTAAAATCTCCGGGCTGTCAAAAGAATGAACTGTTTGTTGCAGCCAGTACCTAACATAGACCCCTGACTCCCCCTTTCACAAAGCATTCATGAAAAGGGCCTCCTATTGAGACTCCTTCCTCTGCCCTTTGAGATGTGTGTGTATCTCCTACAACTTACCTTTCTCAAAAGACCTGAAAGCCATTCCTTTGAAATGTGATTATCAGGAAGGCCTCTGTCTCCCAGTCTCTATGGGAGGACAGAATCCCAACCTTGCTGATCGCCAGCTAGCAGGCACAGCTGGCCGACTGCATTTTCACTTGATCACTTTTCCCTTTAGTCCCTGCTTGCCTCTACCCACTCCCACTCCCATTCTCCCTTTAAAATGCTGTTACCTCTGGGTAAACCAGAAGAGAGCTCAGCTCTTTTCCCTACTGCCCCTCATTACTGCACATAATCTGTTTTCACTGTTTTAACCAGTATCTGGCTTGTTTTTCTTTGACAGTTGCTCAGGGGTTAGCAATGGCCCTCCTGGGCAACTCAAAGCTGCAGCCTGCATGAGGGGTGAATCAGAGGAGAACTGGTATCCAATCAGGTGATGGTGACAGGGCGGATCAGTGACCTATGAGCAGGAGTGGTCTGGCCAGCATTGAGGATATATTAGGGACCACAACTGGGACACATGGTGGTTTTTGTCCAAGACAGACAGCCAACTGTACAGCCTGAAGCAAATTGATATGGGCAGAGAGCATGGGAGTCACCTCCCCCAGCAGTCCCTGCAGACATACAAGGGGTACAGGAGACCCAGAAAGGAGGCATCCTGCTCTTTTTTTTTTTCTTTTTTTGAGATAGAGTTTCACCTTGTAGCCCAGGCTGGAGTGCAATGGTGTGATCTCAGCTCACTGCAACCTCAGCCTCCTGGGTTCAAGTGATTCTCCTGCCTCAGCCTCCCAAGTAGCTGGGATTACAGGCATGCGCCACCACACCTGGCTAATTTTGTATTTTTAGTAGAGATGGGGTTTCACCATGTTGGTCAGGCTGGTCTTAAATTCCTGACCTCAGGTGATCTGCCCGCCTCGGCCTCCTAAAGTGCTGCGATTACAGGTGTGAGCCACTGCGCCTGGCCTCATCCTGTCCTTTTACATGTCAGCTGTTGAGTCCACAGTCTTTCTGTCAATCAGAACTTATTTGTGTACATAAACCACAGATACAACTCCCAGTGTACTATCATGGCAATGCTGGGAGATCCCTGTTCACCCAAGAATCTCTTTATTGAGACCATTTATCACAGTCATTATCATTGACTTCTTGAATGAAATAATTATTTTGTCTTCTTCCTGCAAGATGAAAAGTTTCCTTTTGAGAGGAGAAAAAATGGTGAAAAGAAAATTCTAGCAAATAAAAAACGATTTGCAAGTCTCCTCCTGTACTTGCTAAGTAAGTAAGGAGACTCTCTGGATGACCTCAGACTTTTGGGAAATTGAGGAAGCATATTCCACAGCAGCAGTCCCATCTGGGGGTAGGAGTGGGGCGGCAGGGGTCAGGGAAGAGAGCTGGAAATGGGGCATGAGGCTGAGGACCCAGGACAGAAAAGCTCTGCACCTGCCGCTTTAGTGACCAAGAGTGAATTTCAAACCTAGATTTTGAGTGACAGTAAATTTATATAAATATTTTGAAACAGGGTCTTTGCTTTGTTACCTAGGCTGAAGTGTGGTGGCATGATCATGACTCAACTGCAGCCTTGACCTCCTGGGCTCATACGATCCTCCTACTTCAGCCTCCCAAGTAGCTGGGACCGCAGTCTCCTGTCACAATATTCACTTAGTTTTTAAATAGTTTTTTTGAGAGGGGGTCTTGCTGTGTTGCCCAGGCTGGTCTCAAACTTCTAGACTCAAGTGATCCTCCCACCTTGGCCTCCTAAAATGCTGAGATTACAGGTGTGAGCCACTGTGTCTGGACAACAGTCAATTTTTATATGTGTACTTAAGGTTTGCTATATTATTTGAAGTCGATTAATATAGTCAATTGAAGTCCATGTTTCCTTCTATAACTTTGGATTGAGGTCAAACATTGTTGCTCCAGATTTTTTTCCAGATAACTAGAGTGGGGTACATACTATAAGAAGTGGGCTTCCCCAGAAGAAATGATACTTACCTGACACAAGGGCTTTAGCTAGATCTGTTTAGCTACTTCCAACCTTTCTTCAAAAGTAAACTTTTTTATTTTTAGATTTCTTCTTTTTATTGATACCAGTGTTACTTGCAATTTTTTAAAAAATTAAAAATTTTTTTATTTTAGCACAGATGAGGTCTTACTACATTGCCTGGGCTAGTCTTGAACTCCCGGGCTCAAGTGATCCTCCTGCCTTGACCTCCCAAAGTGCTGAGACTATAGATGTGAGTCAATTCACTCAGCCAGATTCAGGCTGTCTTAAACCCGTGTCTAGGAGGTAGGTAGTTGTGGCTGGGGTAGAGGGCTGTGGTGGGGATGGTGAACAGTCTGGAAGAAAATGTTTTTGTTTTTTTAAATGTATTGATACATTTAGATTTTTGGGATGTATTTGGATAACCGCCTGTTTGACCACGACCTGTTTGGTTTGGTTCGGTTCTGCCTTGCCTTTTGCTGGAGTCCTTTTAGGACAAACCTTCACTTTCTTCAGGGTTAAGTATTTGTGGGGTGACACTGGCAATGCAAAAGCTCTGCAAGGGTGAAGCAAGCAGGAACATCTGTCACTCTTCCTTCTTCTCCAACCCCCAGGCTGTGGGATCAACGTAGCGAGACTACCTGATATCAGGGTCTGTTCTTTCTAAGGGGTTGAGGTGGAACCTTAGGCAGTGGAGGTGCTCAGAGGAGTGGCAGGCAAAGGGAAGCAGCCACAGTTCCTGGGGTGATCTGGGGTGAGGGGGTGCTTTTGGTCCTGGTGCTCATCTCCCTCTGTCTCCTTGAATTCGTGAGGGCTGATCTAAATTCAGGCCTAAACTTTGACTCTTCCTCACTACTTACTTCCAGACAAATTAGCTGATAGAGATCTGATTTGATTCTGATTATTTAGCCATAAACTGAAATTTTTTCCATTTTATCATTCTCACTTTTCCTTCTTCTTTTCCTGTACTACATGCTTTATTTTTTTGCCCGTCATTTATCTATCTATCTATCTATCTATCTATCTATCTATCTATCTATCTATTACGGAGTCTTGCTCTGTTGCCCAGGCTGGAGTGCAGTGGCGCTATCTCAGTTCACTGCAACCTCCGCCTCCCTGGTTCAAGCAATTCCCCTGCCTCGGCCTCCCGAGTAGCTGGGATTACAGGCGCCCGCCACCATGTCTGGCTAATTTTTTTGCATTTTTAGTAGAGATGGGATTTCACCATATTGGCCAGACTGGTTTCAAACTCCTGACCTCAGACAGTACCCCAGCCTCAGCCTCCCAAAGTGTTGAGATCACAGGTGTGAGCCACCACACCCGGCCTTTTGTGTCCTTTAAAACTGTTCCTAGCTGGGCATAGTAGCTCATGCCTGTAATCCCAGTGCGTTGGGAAGGTGAAGCCAGAGGATCACTTGAGGCCAGGAGTTCAAGACCAGCTTGGGCAACACAGTGAGACTCTATCTCTACAAAATTAATAATAATAATAAAATTAACCAGGTGTGATGGTACCATTTATACTCCTAGCTTCTTCAGGAGGCTGAGGTAGGAGGATTGCTTGAGCCTAGGAGTTCAAAAGTGCAGTGAGCCATGATTGTGCCACTGCACCTCAGGCTGGGTGACGGAGTGAGATCCCCATCTCTAAAACAAAGTCTGTTCCCACTGTGGCAGTCTCCTCCACAGGCACATGCAATATTACATTTCTTGTTTTCTCCCCACTTTCAAAGTAAATATTATTTCTATGTTTGTTTCTTATATAATTGTTTGCCTCTTATTAGCATGTTCAGAATTCTCCCTGGCTTTATTCTTGGCTACTATGGGGTTGATAATACGTGAAACATTACTTGGACACAAGAACAGCAACGTTGTTGAATTGTATGTAGTTCACAATGACCATTCATTACAGCTAATGCCATCTGTTGGTGGAGGGAAGAGTTGACATTCTTTTTTTCTGTGACTGTAGACATTGAAATGTAAGGGGAGAAGCTTGCCTATACGTATTATTCAGAGGCTTTAAAAATAATTCATTGTATATAGTAGATACTTTTCCTTGTAAATATATAAATATATCTATTTTATGTATTTATTTATTTATTTATTTATTTATTTATTTATTTTTCGAGATGGAGTCTTGCTCTGTCGCCTGGGCTGGAGTGCAATGGCTCGATCTTGGTTCACTGCAGTCTCTGCCTCCCGAGTTCAAGCGATTCTCCTGCTTCAGCCTCCAGAGTAGCTGCAATTACAGGCATACACCACCACACTCGGCTAATTTTCGTACTTTTAGTAGAGACGGGGTTTCGCCATGTGGGCCAGGCTGGTCTCAAACTCCTGACCTCAGGTGATCTACCTGCCTCGGCCTCCCAAAGTACTGGGATTACAGGTGTGAGCCACCACGCTCGGCCTTATTTTTTATTTATTTATTTTGAGACAGAGTTTCACTCTTGTTGCCCAGGCTGGAGTGCAGAGGCACAATCTCGGCTCACTGCAACCTCTGCCTTCTGGCAGTTCTCCTGCCTCAGCCTCCCAAGTAGTTGGGATTATGTGCCTGCCACTACACTTAGCTAATTTTTGTATTTTTAGTAGAGACGGAATTTCCCCATGTTGGCCAAGCTGATCTCAAACTCCTGACCTCGTGATCCGCCCGGCTGGTCTCAAATGCCTGACCTCAGGTAATCTGCCCACCTCAGCCTCCCAAAGTGATAGGAGGCAGGCATGAGCCATGGCACCCAGGCCTAAAGAAAGCTTTTTGTTTGTTTGTTTTTTGAGACAGAGTCTCACTTTGAGACCCAGGTTGGAGTGCAGTGGCACGATCTCAGCTCACTGCAACCTCCGCCTCCCAGGTTCAAGTGATTCTCCTGCCTCAGCTTCCTGAGTAGCTGGGACTACAGGCACATGCCACCACACCTGGCTTATTTTTTAATTTTAATTTAATTTTTTTTTGAGTCAGGATCTTGCTCTATTGCTCAGGCTAGAGTGCAGTGGCGTGACCATAGCCCACTTCAGCCTTGACCTCTGGGCTCTGTGATCCTCCCACCTCAGCCTACCAAGAGTCTAGCCTCCCACCTAGACTACAGGTATGCACCACCATCCCTAGTTTTTTTTTTTTTTTTTTTTTTTTTTGTAGTGATGTCATCTTGCTATGTTGCCCAGGCTGATTTCAAATTCACAGGCTCAAGTGATCCTCCCACCTCAGCCTCCCAAAATGTTGGGATTACGGGCATGAGCCACTGTGCCTGGCTTAAATTTGTTTTACTAAAGATAATCTCAGAAATTACATATCTTTAGGTTTAAACATACTTTTCTTTGATTTTCAATAAGGATATAATTATTCATCATGTCAATAAATAGATTTCCGCTTCATAATTTTTTTTTTTTTTGAGACAGAGTCTTGCTCTGTCACCTAGGCTGGAGAGCAATGGCACAATCTCAGCTCACTGCAACCTCCACCTCCTGGGTTTAAGTGATTCTCCTGCCTCAACCTCCTGAGTAGCTGGGATTACAGTTGCACGCCACCACGTGCAGCTAATTTTTGTATTTTTAGTAGAGATGAGGTTTCACCATTTTGGCTAGGCTGGTCTTCAACTACTGACCTTAAGTGACCCACCTGCCTTGCCCTCCCAAAGTGCTGGGATTATAGACGTGAGCCACAGGGACCGGCCTCGCTTCATGATTTTTTAGTGCTTATAAAATATTACAAGATGTGGTGGTATAACAGTTTACCCAGATAACCTCTACTGTTGGATATTTGTGTTGTTTCTGTAGTGACAAACTCAAATGTTCTTTGTATCTCTTTCACTGGCTATACATTTGGGCTTTATTGCAGCAAGGTTGCAGGAGTGAAGCAATAATCAAAATAAACCAGAGATTTCCTGAATAAACCTGTGTCTTCAGACAGTGGACAGTTTTCTTTTCTTTTCTTTCTTTTTTTTTTTTAGATGGAGTTTCACTCTTTTCGTTCAGGCTAGAGTGCAATGGCATGATCTCAGCTCACTGCAACTTCTGTCTCCCAGGTTCAAGTGACTCTCCTGTCTCAGCCTACTGAGCAGATGGGATTACAGGCGCCCATCACTATGCCCAGCTAATTTTTCAAAATCTTTTTAGTAGAGATGGGGTTTCATCATATTGGCCCGGCTGGTCTTGAACTCCTGACCTCAAGTGAGCCGCCCATCTCTGCCTCCCAAAGTGCTAGGATTACAGGCATGAGCCACTGTGCCTGGCCGACAGTTTTCTATAATCATCAGCCACTTCTAGTTTTATAACATCACTGGTCATGGTGGCTTCAAGATTTGTGACATAAGGCATTTTTCTCTGGTTAAATTAAGGTGGGGAAACTTCTTTAGCTGACCAGCTGTTTGAAAAATATCTTACAACTCATGAGCTGGCTTTTGTCATTAATTCAGTTAGGTGGTTTCAGATATTTATATTTTGTTGTAGAGACAGAGAAGCATATTTTTTGAAATGTTTGTCCAAATTCTGAGTGCCAGCCAAACTTTCACACTCCTGTCTATTATTCTAGGGAGTACTACTCTAAAGAATACAGTAGTTCTCCATTATCTGTGGTTTCACTTTCTTTGGTTTCGGTCACCCATGGTCAACCATGGTCTGAAGATATAAAATGAATAATATCAGAAATAAAAACCATTCAGAAGTCTTTGAGATGGAGTTTTGCTCTTGTTGCCCAGGCTGGAGTGCAGTGGTGCTATTGCGGGATTGATAAGGAATTGGAGAGACCGATGGGGTTCAGGAGGATATGTATTGTTTAGGTGCACTGGCCTAGTTGGATTAACATCCAAAGGACTGAGCCCTGAACAAAGAGTTAAGTTACCTTTTAAGCATTTCATGGGGCGGGGGGAGATCTGTGTAGGGGGAGGCATATTACAGAAGTGAGAAAACAAAGACAGTTATTCAATTAATTGAGACATGCATTACATCATTTCTTACTTTTCAAGGACAAACATGTGTTACGACTTGAGTTTATCTGTCTAGTGACCTTGCAGCTGCACAGTTAGAGAAACAGGGTCTTCACAATGCCTGGGAAAGGAGGAGATAAGGCTCACTAGCCACAGAAAAACAGGCAGTTAATTTTTAAAGGACTGCAGCTCTTTCTCTTTTTCGGGGGGAATTGGGTTTTCTTACATACAACTGAGTTTCTGCTTACACATTTTAAAATTTCTTTTAATTTCTGTTCCAACACAATCTTGGCTCACTGCAACCTGTGCCTCCTGGGTTCAAGTGATTCTCCTGCCTCAGCCTCCCGAGTAGTTGGGATTACAGGCAACTGCCACCATGCCCAGCTAACATTTTATGCTTTTAGTAGAGATGGGGTTTCATCATGTTGGCCAGACTGGTCTCGAACTCCTGACCTCAGGTGATCCACCCACCTCGGCCTCCCAAAGTGCTGGGATTACAGGTGTAAGCCACCGAGCCCAGCCCATAAGTCTTAAATTGCATGCCATCCTGAGTAGCGTGACGAAATCTTGTGTCATCCTGCTCCATCCAGCTCAGGACATGAATCCGCACTTTGTCCAGTGTATCCACGCCCTCCCCCCACCACCACCATTAGTCACTTCCTAGCTATCTAGGTGATCAGATCAACTGTCTACTTCAGTGCTTGTGCTCAAGTCACCCTTATTTTACTTAACAATGGCCCCAAAATGAAACAGTAGTGATGCTGGCAATTAGGATATGCTAAAGAGAAGCTGTAAAGTGCTTCCTTTAAGTGTAAAGGTGAAAGTTCTTGACTTGAGAAAAAAATCATATGCTGAAGTTGCTAAGATCTACAATAAGAATGAATCCTCTATTGGTGACATTGTGAAGAAGGAAAAAGAAACTCATGCTAGTTTTGCTGTCGCACCTCAGACTGTAAAAGTTGTAGCCACAGTGTATGATAAGTGCTCAGTGAAGATGGAAAAGGCACTAAATTTGCAGGTAGAAGGAAGACATGAACAGAAGCATGTTCCAATCTATGGCAATATATTTAGCCAGATTAACTTAAGGTTAATTAAACCTTTTTTTTCTCTTTGAGATAGGGCCTCACTCTGTTGCCCAGGCTGGCTGCAGTGGCACAATCTTGGCTCTTTGCAGCCTCAACCTTCTGGGCTCAAGTAATCCCTCACCTCAGCCTCCCAAATAGCTGGGACTGCAGGCACATGCCACCACACTCGCCTAATTTTGTTCATTTTTTGTAGAGACGGGGTTTCATTATGTTGCCCAGACTGGTCTTAAACTCCTGGACTCAAGCGATCTTCCCGCCTCAGCCTCCCAAAGTGTTGGGATTACAGCCATGAGCCACCACACCTGGCAAATTAATTTTTATTGTAGGTTTGTATGTATAGGAAAAAACAGTATATATAGGGTTTGGTACTATTCGTGGTTTCAGGTATCCACTGGGGGTCTTGGAATGTATCTCCCAAGGGGAGGGCCACTGTAATTATCAAATTATAGTTGGGCTGGATGCGGTGGCTCACGCCTGTAATCCCAGCACTTTGGGAGGCCCAGTCGGGTGGATCATGAGGTCAAGAGATCGAGACCATCCTGGCCAACATGGTGAAACCCTGTCTCTACTAAAAATACAAAAATTAGCTGGGCATGGTGGCGTGCACCTGTAGTCCCAGCTACTTGGGAGGCTGAGGCAGGAGAATCACTTGAACTCAGGAGGTGGAGGTTGCAGTGAGCCGAGATCACACCACTGCACTCCAGCCTGGCAACAGAGTGAGACTCTGTCTTAAAAAAAAAAAAAAAAAAAGAGTTGGATAAGCATTATATTAGAACTATTTTGTTTCTTTTTTTGATTTATGAATATATTGGATAAGGGTCTTTTTGGTCAGGGCCTGTTTGATTTGTCCATAGGAAGATCTAGAGCATCACTATTTGTCAGGAAGAGGAAATACAGGCATGAAACCGACAGGACAAACTTTTTTACTTTAAGGATTTTCCTTCTTAGTGTCTGTCAAGGGCTTATGACCAGAAAGAGTTGTCCAGTCTATGGAGCTGAATTGTATTAACTTTAGAGATTTTACAGAAACTTGAATTTTGTTTACAATCGGTTCTTATGTGTTTATCTTGATTTATAAAGATGCATCATGTTTGACAGATTTAAACGTATACTTCTTTTTAAGTAGTCAGCAGATAATTATAGACCATTTGATTTCTTTTTTATTTTGTAGAGAGAGGGGTTCTCCCTATGTTTCCCAGGCTGGTCTCAAACTCCTGGGCTCAGGCAATCCTCCCGCCTTGGCCTCCCAAAGTGCTGGGATTACAGGCAGGAGCCACCACATCCAGCCAGACTGTTTGATTTTTAGGATGCTTCCTAAGAAAGGATCCCTTCCCCGCTTCCTTCCTTCTTTTTCCTATCAAGGGATAGTATACACATTACCGATTTGATAGACTATATTAATCCTGAGTACTTGATGGATTTTTACAGATGTACGCATCCATGTGACCACCTTCCAAATAAAGAAAGGGAACATCTATAGCAAGCCACTGAGCCTCCATGTGCCCCTTTCCCATCTATACTATTCTCCTGTTGGAGGTAACCACAATTCTGATTTTTTTTTTTTTTTTTTTTTTGAGACAAGGTCTCCCTCTGTTGTTCGGGCTGGAGTGTAGTGGTGCAATCATGGCTCACTGAAGTCCGGACCTCTGGGGCTCTCTCTTTCAAAAATTTTAAAGTGGGCTGGGCACAGTGGTTCATACCTGTAATCCCAGTACTTTGGAAGGCTGAGGTAGGCAGATTACTTAAGGCCAGGAGTTTGAGACCAGCCTGGCCAACATGGTGAAACCCCGTCTCTACTAAAAAAAAAAATGCAAAAATTAGCCAGGTGTGGTGGCATGTACCTGTAATCTCAGCTACTTTGGAGGGCTGAGGTAGGAGAATCGCTTGAACCTGGGAGGCGGAGGTTGCAGTAAGCCGAGACTGCACCACTGTACTCTAGCCTGGGTGATAGAATGAGACTCTGTCTCAAAAAAAAATTTTTTTTAAGTGCCTATTGTTCAATACAGCCATCCACTTCTAGTTATTTATTTCACAGAAATACTTTATCCTATGGATATATTCTATTCCTTGAAAATATTCCATGTGAGCCCAAAGGTATTTGAGTAAAGTTCATATACAATGTCCATCATTGTTTGTAATGAAGAAAAATAGAGGCCAGGCACAGTGGCTCATACTTGTAATCCCAGCACTCTGGGAGGCCCAGGCAGGCAGATCACCTGAGGTCAGGAGTTCAAGATCAGCCTGGCCAACATGGCAAAACCCCGTCTCTACTAAAAATACAAAAATTAGCCAGACGTGGTGGTGGGCGCCTGTAATTCCAGCTACTTGGGAGGCTGAGGCTGGAGAATTGCTTGAACCAGGGAGGCGGAGGTTGCAGTGAGCTGAGAACGTGCCACTGCACTGCAGCCTGAGTGACAAAGAGAGACTCAGTCTCAAAAAAAAGAAAGAAAGAAAGACAAATAGGAAATGGCCCCATATGTCCACCAATAGAGGCATGGTAAACACGATTTGGCATATGGTATTATGTTATTATTTTTAGAGACAGGTCTTGCTCTATTGCCCAGGTTGGAGCGCAGTGGTGTGATCACTGCAGCCTCACACTCCTGGGCTCAAGTGATCCTCCCACCTCAGTCTCCCAAGTAGCTGGGATTACAAGTGTGAGGCAATGTGCCTGGCAGCACATGGTATTAAATACTACACATCAGTCAACAAGGATGATGAATGGTCATTAAAAATCTTCAATACTTACTAAGTTCAAAATGCAAGTAGAAGAATAATAGGCATAACATGAGTTCATTTATATAAAAATAATGCACACTGCAAAAGAATGAAGTTGGACCCTTACCTAACACCATATACAAAAAATAACTCCAAGTGGATCAAATACCTAAATATAAGACCTAACAACACCACGACTCTCAGAAACAAACATGTGGTAAACACTTCATGACATTGGATTTGACAAGGAATTCTTTTTTTTTTTTCTTTTATAAGATGGAGTCTCGCTCTGTTGCCCAGGCTGGAGTGCAGTGGCGTGATCTTGGCTCACTGCAAGCTCCACCTCCCGGGTTTATACCATTCTCCTGTCTCAGCCTTCCGAGTAGCTGGGACTGCAGGCGCCCACCACCACACCCGGCTGATTTTTTTGTATTTGTAGTAGAGATGGGATTTCACCGAATTGGCTAGGATGGTCTCGATGTCCTGACCTCGCGATCCACCTGCCTCGGCCTCCCAAAGTGTTGGGATTACAGGCGTGAGCCACCGTGCCTGGCCCGGATTTGACAATGAATTCTTGGGTATGTGTGACACCAAAGGTACAGGCAACAGATGAAAAAAATAGACAAATTGGACTGCGTGGAAACTTAAAAGTTTTTGTGCATCAAAAGATACTATCAACAATGTAAAAAGGCAACCCAAAGAATGGCAGAAAATATTTGCAAATCATATGTCTGATAAGGCATTGTCATCGAGAATAGGTAAAGAGCTCCTAAAATTCCTCTGGGCACGGTGGGTCACTCCTGTAATCCCAGCACTTTGGGAGGCCCAGGTGGGCAGATCACTTTAGGCTAGGAGTTTGAGACCAGCCTGGTCAACATGGTGAAACCTTGTCTCTACTGAAAATACAAAAATTATCCAGGTGTGGTGGCAGGTGCCTGTAATCTCAGCTACTTGAATGACTGAGGCTGGAAAATCACTTGAACCTGGGAAGGGGAGGCTCCAGTGAGCTGAGATCGCACCACTGCACTCCAGCCTGACCTGGGTGACACAGCGAGACTCCATCTCAAAAAACAAACAAAAAACCTTCTAAAAACAACAACAAAATCAATCCAATTCAAAAATGGACAAGGAACTTAAATAGACATTTCTCCAAAGAAGATATGCAAATGGCAAATAAGCACACGAAAAGATGCTCGACATCAAGAATTATTAAGGAAATGTAAATCAAAGCCACAATAGGATAACACTGTAAACCTATTAGGATGCTACTATCAAAACAAAAGCAAAACAACAACAACAACAACAACAACAAAGAAAAGAACCAGAAAATAAGTAACGGCTAGAGTGTGAAGAAATTGTCAGTCTTGTACACTGTTGGTGGGAATGTAAATTGATAAAGCTGTTACGGAAAACAATGTGACAGTTCCTCAAAAAATGAAAAGTAGAATTACCATATGATCCAGCAATTCCACTTTTGGATATATACTCAATAGAATTGAAAGCAGGATATAGCCATGTTCATAGCAGCATTATTTACAATAGTCAAAAGGTGAAAACCAGCCAAGTGTCCATCAATGAATGACTGGATAAGCAACATGTGGTATATCCATACAATGGAATATTATTTAGGCTTAAAAATAGGGAAATTCTGACACATGCTATGATATAGATGAACCTTGAGGACCTTATGCCACGTGAAATAAGCCAGTCACAGAAAGACAAATACTGTATGATTCTACTTATATGAGGTACCTAGGGGTACCTCATATAAGTAGGGGTACCAAATTCATATAGTGGTGGTTACCAGGGGCTGGAGGAAGGGAAAAATGTTGTGATTGTTACTATTTAATGGGTGCAGAGTTACTGTTTAATGGCTATGGAGTTTCAGTTTTGCAAGATGAAAAGGGCTACGGAGATGGATGGTGGTGATGGCTGCACTACATTATGGATGTATTCATTTATTTTAGAGACAGAGTCTCACACTGCTGACCAGGCTGGAGTGCAGTGTCTGTAACCTTCAACTCCTGGGCTCCAGCAATCCTCCCACCTCGGCTAGAACCATAGTAATATGCCACCATGCTCATTAATTTTATTTTCTTTCTTTTTTTGCTTGTTTGTAGAGATAGGGTCTTGGTATGTTGCCCAGGCTGGACTTGAACTCCTGGCCTCAAGTGATCTTCTTGCTTCAACCTCCCAAAGTGTTGGGATTAAAGGTGTGACTTACCGTACCAGGCCTGAATACATTTAATAATACTGAACTGTACACTGAAAATGGTTAAGATGGTAAATTTTTTGTTATGTGTATTTCACCACAATAAAAAATGGAAAATATAAAAAATGTACACATGGGTTTGTTTATTTATCTATTTTGAGAAAGAGTTTTGCTCCGGTTGCCCAGGCTGGAGTGCAATGGCGCCATCTCGGCTCACTGCAACCTCTGCCTCCCAGGTTCAAGTGATTCTCCTGCCTCAGCCTTCTGAATAGCTGGGATTACAGGCACCCGCCACCATGCCTAGCTCATTTTTTAATGTTGGCCAGGCTGGTCTCGAACTCCTGGCCTCAAGTGATTCCCCTGCCTCGGCCTCCCAAAATGCTGGGATTATAGGTGTGAGCCACCGCACCCAGTCACATGGGTTAATTTTTACGTATACATATACATGTATATAAGTGTATAATAAAAGGACTAGAAGGATACACGCTAAACCATTAACATTGGTTACCTCTGGGAGGGGCTTAGTGAGTGTCTGGAACACACTGGGGGATGAGGGAAGGAAGATCTTTTGCGCTTTTTTTTTTTGAGACAGGTTCTTTGTTACCCAGACTGGAGTATAGTGGTGCAATCCTAGCTCACTGGAGTCTCAAATTTCTGGGCTAAAGCAGTCCTCCTACCTCAGCCTCTTGAGTAGCTGGGACTACAGGTGTATTCCACCCTACCTGGCTAATTTAAAAATTTTTTTTGTGGAGACAAGGTCTCACCTTACTGACCAAGCTGGTCTTGAACTCCTGGCCTCGAGTGATCCTCCTGCCTTGGCCTCCCAAAGTGCTGAGATTACAGGCATGAACCATCATACCTGGCCCACCTTTTGCTTTTTTTTTTTTTTTTTTTTTTTTTTCAGTGACAGAGTCTCGCTCTGTCACCCAGGCTGGAGTACAGTGGCATAATCTTGGCTCACTGCAACCTCTGCCTCCTGGGTTCAAGCGATTCTCCTACCTCAGCCTCCTGAGTAGCTGGGATTACAGGCGTGTGCCACCATGCCTGGTTAATTTTTTTGTATTTTTAGTAGAGACGGGGTTTCACCATGTTGGTCAGGCTGGGCTTGAACTCCTGACTTCGTGATCTGCCTGCCTCAGCTTCCCCAAAATGCTGGGATTACAGGTGTGAGCCACTGCACCCAGCTCCACCTTTTGTTTTTTAAGATATTTCTGTACTGTTTGATTTTTTACAGCAAGAACATAGTGACTGGGAAGGAAAGATTGAGCAGCAGGCCTGAAACCTATTCCTTCTCTTTATCAAGGATCCTTGGAAGAAAGGGATCCCCACTCACATCCCCTTGTAAACACTCCAGTAACCAGAGCTCCTGGTAAGCAAACTAATGGTATTTAGTAGCAGAAAGGTAATATCTGTGTAATGCGTTTAGCAATATATACGTTGTCTGCCTAGAGCATTTACCAGAAGTAAACTTGGATTTGTGGATTTATGGGGCATAGCATGCTGGAAAATGTCACATAAGCTGTGTAATTAATGGGGTATAAAATGAAGATCCTCCGTAATCAATATGGCTCCCTCGTGTAAGTGGTGGCATGTACAATTGCTTAGACTCACACGTTAAATACAAGTGCAAACATATTCTATACAGTAGAGGAATGCTCTCTTGGGGGAGGTGTTGATGGTGTTGGACTTCAAGGGAGGGATGTTTTGCCTGTGCCTTGGGATCGTCTGTATCCTTCAAATTAGTAGAATTTGGTACTGGGAGATCTATGATTGATGTGACTTGATTTGACAAATTGGGAGACATAGACTGGGTAAAATCAGCACATAGATAGCATCTTACAGCTGTGGAATTTGAGAGATATAGTCAGAGAGAGGTTGAGAGCGGGCATAGATAGAAAACAGAAGAGCAGGCTGGGCACGGTGGCTCACACCTGTAATCCCAGCACTTTGGGAGACTGAGGCGGGTGGATCACCTGAGGTCAGGAGTTCGAGACCAGCCTGGCCAACATGGCGAAACCCCTTCTCTCAAAAATTAGCCGGGCGTGGTTGTGGGTGCCTATAATCCCAGCTACACAGGAGGCTGAGGCAGGGAGAATTGCTTGAACCCAAGAGGTAGAGGTTACAGTGAGCTGAGGTCATGCCATTGCACTCCAGCCTCGGTGATAGAGCGAGACTCCATCTCAAAAACAAACAAACAAACAAATTTAAAGAAAACAGAAGTGCTTGGACTATTGTAGTAGCTTCCTAACTGGTCTCCTGGCTTCCCTTCTTGACCTCTCCATAACCCAATCTCCACACAGCATGACATCACTGTTTGGAACTTTCCAGTGGCTTGCCATCACATTTAGAATAAAATACAAAGTGCTTATCATGGCCCACAAGGCCCTACACAAATGGGCTCCTGCGACCTCTTAAGCTCAACTCCTAGTACTCTCTTCCTTGTTAACCAATGTTCATGCTATGCTGGGCTCCTTCAGCTGCCTGAGGGCCCCTTTCTGGCTGTTTTCTCTGCCTGCGGTATCTTTCCTTTGGGGCATTCTCTGCATGCCTGGCCCTCTCTCAGGTTTCAAGTCTCAGTTCCAGTGTCACCTTCTCGAGGGATTTGCCTTGGTAATGCAATCTAAAGCAGCTCTACCCTCAGTCTCTATTGCCTTACCTCATCCCCGTCGTTTTATTTGCTTTACAGCACTATCTGAAATTATTGTGTTTTCTTGTTGATTTTTTTTGAGACAGGATCTTGCTCTGTCACTGAGGCTGCAGTGCAGTGGCACAATCATGGCTCACAGCCGGCAAGGAAGAGAGTAGTAGAGGTTGAGCTTAAGAGGCCCCAGGAGCCCATTTGTGTAGGGCCTTGTGGGCCATGATAAGCACTTTGTATTTTATTCAAAATGTGATGGCAAACCACTGGAAAGTTCCAAACAGTGATGTCATGCTGTGTGGAGATTGGGTTATGGAGAGGTCAAGAAGGGAAGCCTCAACTCCCAGAGTTCAAGTGATCCTCCCAGCTCAGCCTCCCAAGTAGCTGGGACTACAGGTATGTGCCATCGCGCCCGGCTCATTTGTAATTTTTTGTAGAGACAAAATCTTGCCATGTTGCTTAGGCTGGTCTTGAAGTCCTGGGCTCAAGCGATCAGCCCACCTTGGCCTCCCAAAGAGTTGAGATTACAGGTGTGAGCCACGGTGCCCAGCCTGATTTTTTAATAGTGGAAAATATACACAACATAAAATTTACCATTTTAACAATTTTTTTTTTTTTTGAGGCGGAGTTTTGCCCTTGTTGCCAGGCTAGAGCGCAACGGCATGATCTTGGCTCACTGCAACCTCCGCCTCCCAGGTTCAAGTGATTCTCCTGCCTCAGCTTTCCGAGTAGCTGAGATTACAGGCATGCGCCACTGTGCCTGGCTAATTTTGTATTTTTAGTAGAAATGGGGTTTCTCCATGTTGGCCAGGTTGGTCTCGAACTCCTGACCTCAGGTGATCCGCCCACCTCGGCCTCCCAAAGTGCTGGGATTACAGGCGTGAGCCACTGCGCCCGGCCCATTTTAACTATCTTTAAGTGTACAATTCAGTGGCATTATGTACATTCATGATGTTATGTCATCATCATGACTATTTTCAGAACTTTTTTATCATCCCAAACAGAAACTCTATGCCCGTTAGACAGTAATTCCCCATTCCTTCCTCCCCCCAGCCTCTGGTAACCTCTATTCTACTTTTTGTCGAGGAATTTTCCTGTTCTAGGTACCTCATACAGCTGCAATAATACAATCTTTGCCCTTTTGTGTCTGGCTTTCAGGGTTCATCCATGTTGGAGGATGTGTCAACATTTCATTCCTTTTAAAAGTTTTCAAGATTCATCCATGTTGTAGCATGTGTCCGAATCTCATCCCTTTTAAAGGCTGAATAATATTCTTCTTTTTTTTTTTTTTAATGAAGTTTTGCTCTTGTTGCCCAGGCTGGAGTGCAGTGGCGTGATCTTGGCTCACTGCAACCTCAGCCTCCAGGGTTCAAGCAATTCTCCTACCTCAGCCTCTGGAGTAACTGGGATTACAGGCATCTGCCACCACGCCCGGCTAATTGTTTTTTTTTGTTTGTTTGTTTATTGGGATGGAGTTTGCCTCTCATTGCCCAGGCTGGAGTGCAATGACGCTATTTCAGCTCACCGCAACCTTCGTCTCCCAGGTTCAAGTGATTCTCCTGCCTCAGCCTCCCGAGTAGCTGGGATTATAGGCATGGGCCACCACGCCTAGCTAATTTTGTATTTTTAGTAGAGAAGGGGTTTCTCCATGCCTGTAATTGCCACCATGCCTGGCTAATTTTTTTTTTTTTTTTGTCTTTTTAATAGAGACGGGGTTTGTCCATGTTGGTCAGGCTGGTCTCAAACTCCCAACCTTAGGTGATCTGCCCACCTCACCTTCCCAAAGGGCCGAAATTACAGGCGTGAGCCACTGCACCTGGCCTTAAGTTTTTGTATTTTTAGTAGAGACAGGGTTTCACCCTGTTGGTCAGGCTGGTCCCGAGCTCCTGACCTCAGGTGATCCACCCGCCTCGGCCTCCCAAAGTGCTGGGATTACAGGCGTGAACCACTGCGCCCAGCAGATATCTCTGTTAATTGAACAGTTTAACTTGATTCTGTCCCACAGAAATGTAACAAGAGCCAATTTTTGTGGTTGTTGTTACTGTTGTTTTTTTTTGGAGACAGGGTCTCCCTCTGTCACCCAGCCTGGGGTGCAGTGACATGATCACAGCTCACTGCAGCCTCAAACTCCTGGGCTCAAGTGATCCTCTTGCCTTAGCCTCCTGATTGCTAGAACTACAGGCACGTGCCACTGTGCCCAGTTATTTTTATTTTTGTAGAGACAGGGATCTCGCTGTGTTGCCAGGGCTGATGTCAAACTCCTGGGCTTAAGCAATCTTCCCTCCTTGGCCTTCCAAAGTACTGGGATTACAGCGTGAGCCACTGTGCCCAGCTGAATTTTCTAGTAGCCGTATTAAAACGATAAAAAGAGGCCCGGCAAATCACTGGCAAGTTACTTAACCTTCTAGATCTTCTGTTCCCTCTTGGGTAAAATATCTACCAAAGGGCAATTGTAAAGATCAGATGAGGTAGCATATGGAAAAGATATACATGAAAATGCTTTGGTAGTGCAACATCTGATAGTCAAAGTGTTATTTTTATTTTTCTAGAAATAAACAAATGATTTGAAAAAAATATCGTGTGGTGAGCACTAGATGGATAATGAGACAAGTTTATTACACGTCTTAAACTGTGCAGTCAGTAACAAAAGCAAGCGGGAAGCAACTAAAGATGTTAGAGCTGGGAAAGCCACCTCATCTGGTCAAAGTCAGGAGGAGCAAATCCCTCTGAGCCGCCAGCCCCTTTGCCCACTTGGCTCGACCCCAGCTGACAGCCAGTGCAGGAGTTACTGCTGCTTGGGAGACTTGAGATTTTGGCCAGCGGCATGCTTTTGTAATCTTCTATGTGACTGTCTTCGCTTCCATTTCTGACTCAGCATGAACAGGGAAAGGCGCTGCTGGAAGCTTAATTGCCTCAAAGCCCAGCTCCACCCAATCCTTTGAATAGTAATGAGAGCAATGGGCTCCTCTACACATCACCTAATTAGGGAGGCCCATTTGTTATCACCACTTGGCAGATGAAAGTATTGTTTTGAAGAGGTTAAATGATTAGGCCCGGATAAGCCAGCAGAGGTTGGAACCCATGTAGCCTGACCCTGGGCTTGGTGCTGTTAGCCCTGAGACTGCTTTAGGGACCAGAGATTATGTTATTAGGCAAATATTAAATAAACTAAGTGCATTTAATTGCCTTCCCACCCTCAGAAAGCAACCTGGACTCAACTACTTACTTACTTACTTACTTAATTTATATCACTCTATTTTGCAGATGAAAAGCACCATTGAGTGTCTCTCCCTCTCTCTTTTTTTTCGAGACAGGATTTTGCTCTGTCACCCAGGCTGGAGTGCAGTGGTGCAATCATGGCTCACTGCAGCCTCTACCCGCCGAGCTCAAGCAATCCTCCCTCCTCAGCCTCTTAAGTAGCTTCAGTGATTCTATTTTTAGTTCTTTTTTTTTCTTTTTTCTGAGGCGGAGTTTCACTCTTGTTGCCCAGGCTGGAGTGCAATGGCACGATCTTGGCTCCCCGCAACCTCCGCCTCCCAGGTTCAAGCAATTCTCCTGCCTCAGCCTCCCTAGTAGCTGGGATTATAGGCATGTGCCACCACGCCCAGCTAATTTTGTATTGGAGTTTGAGACCAGCCTGGCCAACATGGTGAAAACCCGTCTCTACTAAAAAAAGTACAAAAATTAGCCGGGCGTGGTGGTGGGCACCTGTAATCCCAGCTAATCAAGAGGCTGAGGCAGGAGAATCGCTTGAACCAGGGAGGTGGAGGTTGTAGTGAGCTGAGATATCTCTCCATTGCACTCCAGCCTGGGCAACAAGAGCAAAACTCTGTCTCAATATATAAAATAAATAAAATTTGTGTTGATTAACACAAGCTGATCATGTTTGATTGACTAACTTGTGACCTGTGTTTAAGGGGAAGGCTCAGGGTACCATCACTGGTTGCGAGCATCTGTTAGTCTGTTGAATAGCTTTTAACTTAGTAATTCATTCCCTTAGACCTAGTAATTCCCCTTCTAGAGTCTATCCTAAAGAATTTTTCAGAGATGCAGGCAAAGATTTATGTATAAGGATGATCATTCCAGTTTTAAGAGTGAAAAATTTGAAATAATTTCTAGCAATATGAAAATAATACGTAATTACAACATGAACACTAATATGGGGTTTTTGAATGTTTTGATGATGTGAGGAAGTTCTTATGACGTCATGGCATATACAAAACCAGGATGTAAAATTGTTCGTAGGATTTCTCAACTCTGTTAAACTTAGCAGGAAATACACCAAACATGCTAACATGTGGTGTGTGAGTTGGGAATGATTTCAGCATCAAGGAACAGAAAGCCTAACTCATGGTGGCTTAAACATAGAGGGGTTAAGTTTTCTCTCATTGGCCAGGCACGGTGGCTCATGCCTGTAATCCCAACACTCTGGAGGCGGGCAGATCACTTGCGGTCAGGAATTCAAGACCAGCCTGGCTCACATGGTGAAATCCTATCTCTACTAAAAATACAAAATATTAGTTGGGCGTGGTGGCAGATGCTTGTAATTCCAGCTACTTGGGAGGCTGAGGCAGAAGAATCCTTGAACCCAGAATGCAGAGGTTGTAGTGAGCTGAAATCACGCCATTGCACTCTAGTCTGGGTGACAAGAGTGAAACTCTATCTCAAAAAAAAAAAGTTTTCTCTCACATATGGCCTGTAGCCTGGAGGTGGTGGTTGAGGGTCTGATGGCAGCAGCATGGAGATGTCAGGGCTGAATCTCTGCGATTCTCTTTTCTTTCCTTTTTTTTCTGAGATGGGTTCTCACTGTGTCATCCAGGCTGGAGTGCAGTGGTGTGATCTCAGCTCACTGCCACCTCCGCCTCCCGGGTTTGAGCAATTCTCCTGCCTCAGCCTCCTGAGTAGCTAGGATTACAGGTGTGTGCCACCACGCCTGGCTAATATTTGTATTTTTAGTAGAGACGGGGTTTCATCATGTTGGCTAGGCTGGTCTCCAACTCCTGACCTCCAGTAATCTGCCCGCCTAGGCCTCCCAAAGTGCTGGGATTATAGGCATGAGCCACCACGCCCAGCCTTTTCTTAATGGTTGGGCTGCCATAAAGAAAATCCAGGCCTGCCCCAGCTCCAGGATGACTGCACTTGAATCAAGAAGGAGGAAGGGGAGTTGTATGGTGCCTGCAGTGTCTGTCCCTTTGATTAGGAACACCAAGAGCCTACCAGGGTGCCCCAGCAGATGTTGACTTATTTCTCTTTGACCAGAATTGTGTCCCGTGGCTACCACCAGCTACAGGAGAACCCGGGAAAGTGAGTATTTAACGTCCCAGTCTCTAGAGTGGAGACAGCAATGGGGAATCGGTGGGAATATCTATTAGGTTAGTTGATAAACTAACATTTCATTTCCACTGTACTTCTTTCTGGTTGATGGGTTTATGGGTGTTTTTACTTTTCTTCTTTATTCTTTTCTGTCTCATCTACTTTTTCTACAACAAGCATTTCTAATTTCTGTTGTTGAAAAAATATGACAGATACTGCTTTAAAAATCCCTTGCTTTCATTTCTGGAAGCGTTCGTACTATCATCAGTCAAAATTGTGCAGAAGGAAGGAACTGTTGAATTCTGTGGGGGTTGGATTGACACCTCTCTCTTTCCCAGTAGACTATGACATCCCCAGGGAATGGGTGGGTGGGGAAATCTGTCATTTGTTTAGCTCCTGTCAGGTACTGTGCTAGTTACTTGGCAAGCAAGTATCGTCTCATCTAATTCTCTTTCTTTCCTTCTTTTTTTTTTTTTTTTTTTTTTGAGACGGAGTCTCACTCTGTTGCCCGGGCTGGAGTGCAGTGGCCGGATCTCAGCTCACTGCAAGCTCTGCCTCCCGGGTTTACGCCATTCTCCTGCCTCAGCCTCCTGAGTAGCTGGGACTACAGGTGCCCGCCACCTCGCCGGGCTAGTTTTTTTTGTATTTTTTTAGTAGAGACGGGGTTTCACCGTGTTAGCCAGAATGGTCTCGATCTCCTGACCTCGTGATCCTCCCGTCTCGGCCTCCCAAAGTGCTGGGATTACAGGCTTGAGCCACCGCGCCCGGCCTCTTTCTTTTTTTTTGAGACGGAGTCTTGCTCTGTCGCCCGGGCTGGAGTGCAGTGGCCGGATCTCAGTTCACTGCAAACTCCACCTCCCAGGTTTACGCCATTCTCCTGCCTCAGCCTCCTGAGTAGCTGGGACTACAGGCGCCCGCCACCTCGCCCGGCTAGATTTTTGTATTTTTTTTAGTAGAGATGGGGTTTCACCGTGTTAGCCAGGATGGTCTCGATCTCCTGACCTCGTGATCCGCCCGTCTCGGCCTCCCAAAGTGCTGGGATTACAGGCTTGAGCCACCGCGCCCGGCCTCGTCTCATCTAATTCTCATAGCAGCCTTCGTTTTACAGATGACAGGCAGACAGGCTAAATAACGTAATCAGGTCATACATTGGGTAAAAGGAAGCTGGATCTCAGCACCAGGCTTTAATTTTGTAGGTTCCTAAGACATAGTAATCTCAATAAAGTGTGTGTTGAATGAATATGGAGTCAATGAATCCCTCGGATGTGTAAGTTTTTAAAGGAAAACTGCAGCGGTTACTTGATAATTATTTCTTGTAGATCACCCATTCATTTTAACTTGCGCAATTGAAAAATAACAGGCTGTGTAAATTGCCTGCAGGAGAGGAACTCTGTGCACACTCTCCTATATCTAATATCCTTGACTAATTGCCGGATATAAGTAACGAGTATGACTCCCGTATGAAAAGACAGCCGAAGATTTGTTTCTCATGAGGTCTCTGAAATTTTTTATTATGAAAAAATTCCAAACATATTCAAACGTAGAGAGAATGGTAGTATGAACTCCAAGGTACCCATCACCCAGCTTCAAGAAGCATCACTATTTTGCTAACTTTTCCATTTATCTTCCCTCCTCCCACTTTTTTATTAGACTAAAGTACTTTAAAGCAAACCCAAAGACTCATTTCACCGTGAACATATTTATAATTGGAATAAAAGGGATTTTGTGTGGCCCTGTGTTTTTCTTTCTTTAGATCTGCTAGTACAGGAAGTAATGATGTAAAAATCATCCCAGGGCACGTGGCTTTCTGGAGGCCCAGGTGAAAAGAGGCATATTCCTCACAGGCTATGCAATTTGTTTTGCCCTTAACTCCTCTGGCTCCAGCAGTAATACTTTCCTCAAATGCTGAAAATCAAATATCTGGCCTCTCTTAGCTAGATGTCTGGGGAGTGCTTCTTTTGAGACTATTTATGGCATGAAAATATCACTCAAGTTGCTTGAAGTTATTTGGAATTTTTAAAGTATGGAAAGCATCTCACTAGAGCCATGGTTGAGGCTGAGTGGGTAGAGTTACTTATTACACAGGCTATCATTGCCCATCCAGCTTCTTGCTTTCTGTGCCTGTCTGTGTAATGGTTCTAATGCTTTAGGACGGCCGGGCATGGTGGCTCAAGGCTATAATCCCAACACTTTGGGAGGCTGAGGCAAGCGGATCACCTGAGGTCGGTATTTGAGACAAGCCTGACCAACATGGAGAAACCCTGTCTCTACTAAAAATACAAAATTAGCCAGGGGTGGTGGCGCATGTCTGTAATCCCAGCTACTCAGGAGGGTGAGGCGGGAGAATCTCTTGAACTTGGGAGGCAGATGTTGTGGTGAGCCGAGATCATGTCATTGCACTCTAGCCTGGGCAACAAGAGTGAAACTCCATCTCAAAAAAAAAAAAAAAAATGCATTAGGACAAGCACTGCATGCTGGTTAGGATGTGAAAGGTGACCCAACAGGTATGGAGGAGGAGTGGCTGGTGGCCAGTAGAGGGGAATCTGCCTGGCTGGCCAGCCTTCCTTCCAGCTGTGTGCCCTGCCTAGGTTCTCTGGAAGAGTCCAGAATGTTGGGAGGTACATGGAGAGTTTCTGAGAACACTGGGATTGTCTGTGTCTCTTAGTCCATGTTGTGTTGCTATGACAGAATACCACAGACTGGGTTGGTTATTTATTTATTTATTTATTTATTTATTTACTTTGAGACAGAGTCTCACTCTGTTGCCCAGGCTGGAGTGCAGAGTGCACTGGTGCACTCTTGGCTCACTGCAACCTCTGCCTCCCAGGCTTAAGCAATTCTCCTGCATCAGGCTCCCAAGTAGCTGGGATTACAGGTGTGTGCCAACACGCCCAGCTAATTTTTGTATCTTTAGTGGAGAAGGGGTTTCACCACGTTGGCCAGGCTGGTCTTGAACTCCTGACCTCAAGTGATCCACTTGCCTCGGCCTCCCAAAGTGCTGGGATTACAGGTGTGAGCCACCGCACCTGGCCCAGACTGGGTGCTTTATAAAGAAATTTAAGGCCAGGCACAGTGGCTCACGCCTGTAATCCCAGCACTTTGGGAGGCTGAGGTGGGTGGATCATGAGGTCAGGATATTGAGACCATCCTGGCTAACATGGTGAAACCCTGTCTCTACTAAAAATACAAAAAATTAGCTGGGTGTGGTGGTGGGCGCCTGTGGTCCCAGCTACTCAGGAGGCTGAGGCAGGACAATGGCATGAACTTGGGAGGTGGAGCTTGCAGTGAGCCGAGATCGCACCACTGCACTCCAGCCTGGGCAACAGAGCAAGACTCCGTCTCAAAAAAAAAAAAAAAAAAAAAAAAACAAGAAATTTAATTCTTACAATTCTGGAGGCTGGGAAGTCCAAGGTTAAGGGAACATATCTGGCAAGGGTCCTTGTGCTGCATCATCCCGTGGCAAACGTCATCACATGATGAGACAGCGTGGGGGCAGGGGGAAAACTCATCCTTTTATCAGGAAACCGTGATAACTTACCCACTCACAAGAGCACTCACCCACTCGCATGATAATGATCCATCATGGATCAGTAATTCATTCATGGCCAGGCACGGTGGCTCATGCCTGTAATTCCAGCACTTTGGGAGGCCAAGGCAGGTGGATCACTTGAGGTCAGGAGTTCAAGACCAGCCTGGCCAACATGGGGAAATCCTATCTCTACTAAAAATACAAATACTATCTGAGTGTGGTGGCAGATGCCTGTAATCCCAGCTACTTGGAAGGCTGAGGCAGGAGATTGCTTGAATCCGGAAGGTGGAAGTTGTAGTGAGCCGAGATAGTGCCACTGCACTCCAGCCTGGGTGACAGAGTGAGACACCTTGTCTCCAAAAAAAAAAAAGGAAAAATTCAATCTTGAAGGCAGAGCCCTCATTACTTCATCATGTCTTATAAGAATCAACACTGTTGCACTGGGAATTAAGTTCTAACACATGAACTTTGGGGGACACATTCACATAGAGTGTTTGCCAAGACCTGATCATAGACTCTACAATGCTTCTCCTCCCTCACCTCGCTGTCACATCACCAAAGGCCCATTTACAGCAGTTCCTTTTTATGCCATGCCTGCCTTTTAACAATGAATTACAAGGCATACTAAAAGGTAAAACACACAGACGAGACAGAGCAAACATTAAAACCAGACTGGGATATGCCAAGCATATTGGACTTATTAGGCCAGGAATTTTTTTTTTTTTTTTTTTTTTGAGACGGAGTCTTGCTCTGTCTCCCAGGCTGGAGTGCAGTGGCTGGATCTCAGCTCACTGCAAGCTCCGCCTCCCGGGTTCACACCATTCTCCTGCCTCAGCCTCCCGAGTAGCTGGGACTGTAGGCGCCCGCCACCTCGCCCAGCTAGTTTTTTTTATTTTTTAGTAGAGACAGAGTTTCACCGTGTTAGCCAGGATGGTCTCGATCTCCTGACCTCGTGATCCGCCCGTCTTGGCCTCCCAGAGTGCTGGGATTACAGGCTTGAGCCACCGTGCCCGGCCAATTTTTTTTTTTTTAATTTTTGAGATGGGGTTTCACTCTGTTGCCCAGGCTGGAAGTTCAGTGGTGCCATCACGACTCACTGCAGCCTCAACTTCCTGGGCCCAGGCAATTCTCCCACCTCAGCCTCCCAAGTATCTGAGACCACAGGCACATGCCACCATGCCTGGCTAGTTTTTCTTTATTATTTGTTGAAACAGGGTCTCGCCATGCTGCCCAGGCTGGTCTCAAATGCCTAGGCTAAAGTGATCCTCCTGCCTCAGCCTTCCAAAGCACTGGGATTATAGGCATGAGCCACCACACCCAGACAGACCAGGAATTTTAAAAAATTATGATTCATATGTTAAGGACTCCAATGCACCAGACTAGGAACTGGCTTCTGCCCCCAAACTGGCTTGTCAGCAATCACAAAGCCTACATCTCCAGCCCTATGAAGCGCAGCTTGTAACTTCTTTTTTTTTTTTTTTTTTTTGAGATGGAAGTCTCACTCTGTTGCCCAGGCTGGAGTGCAGTGGTACAATCTCGGCTCACTGCAAGCTCCACCTTCCAGGTTCACACCATTCTCCTGCCTCAGCCTCCCGAGTAGCTGGGACTACAGGCGCCCGCCACCTCGCCCGGCTAATTTGTTTGTATTTTTTAGTAGAGATGGGGTTTCACTGTGTTAGTCAGGATGGTCTCAATCTCCTGACCTCGTGATCTGCCCGCCTCGGCTTCCCAAAGTGCTGGGATTACAGGCGTGAGCCACCGTGCCCGGCCTGCTTGTAGCTTCTTATAGTGCAACTGCAATTTCCACCAACAGGGATGCTCACGTCATGTTCCGCCAAGGCCAACAGGATTTCCTGTTTCATTGAAATGTGCGACATATTTTCATTGACACACCAAAGAAGCCAAGACTTTCCTCTGATGTTGGAAGTGTTAAGCGTGGGAAGATGGGCTAGGATGGTGTCTTTTTGTTTATTGCATATTCATAGGAAGAGAAAAGCAAAAGAGGATGGAATTCTGGGAAATAATAAAATAGTCTGGCTGGGCAGGGTGGCTCATGCCTGTCATCACAGCACTTTGGGAGGCCAAGGCAGGTGGATCGCTTGAACTCATGAGTTCAAGTAACATGGTAAAACTCCATAGCTACAAAAAATACAAAAATTAGCCAGGCATGGTGGTGTGTAGTCTCCGATACTCAGGAGGTTGAGGCGGGAGGATCACTCGAGCCTGGGAGGCAGAAGTTGCAGTGAGCAGAGATGGTGGTACTGTGCTCTAGCCTGGGCAATTGAGCCAAGCCTTGTCTCAAAAACAAAACAAAATAAAACAAAAACTTAGTGTCTATTGGAAGGAACCTCGAAATGATCTTTCAGCCTTCTGGTTTTACAGATGGGAAACTGAGGCCCAGAAAAGGAAAAGTATTATGCAGGATCACACAGCGAATGAGTGGCAGAGGGATGCTTCAAATCAGTGGTGTTTGCCTCCAAGATCTGCGTGATTCCCCAAACTCCAGTCAGGTCTCCTTGGTCCCCACTGCTCTCTGCAGAGGTCTCATCAAACGCCTGGCCTGCCTGCACCATACAGCCTGGTAGGTGAGCCGCTGGGGTTACCCACCATGCCTTGATACGTGCAGAGGTGGGAGATGTAGGGGTGACTCACTTTATCCTTCAGTTCAGAAGTCATTTCAGAAATCAGAGGCAGGTGTTACTTCGTGGTGTTGGAAGTATAGATTATGTTTATTTTCTCCTCTATAATTTCCAGAGTTTTCCAAAATTTTACAACAAACATCTCTAATTTTATGAACTCTCCCCATCTTATTTTTAAAAAGAAAGAAGTTGGGGGGCAGAGAAATGCCCAGCTCAGTACTGAGATCCATCAAGTGAGGCCAGTCGGTATCTGTCACACCAGGCAGAGGCCCCGTGCTGGAAGCCCTGGACGTTACCAGCTCCAAGCCTGGTATCCAAGGCCGCCTGGGCAGCCTCAGCCTCCTCCTTTCCTTTCCTCCCACCAGACCCTGCTCCTGAGATATCCTTCTCCCATTACCACCACAAAACCGGACTAATTTTTCAGGGCCCAACACCAATTCTGCTAATATTTTTGGGGGGGCTCAATCTTGGCTCATCACAACCTCCACCTCCCAGGTTCAAGGGATTCTCCCGCCTCGGCCTTCTGAATAGCAGGGATGATTACAGGCGCCTGCCACCACGCCCGGCTAATTTTTGTGTTTTTAGTAGAGACGAGGTTTCGCTGTGTTGGCTAGGCTAGTCTCGAACTCCTGACCTCAGGTGATCCGCCCACCTTGACCTCCCAAAGTGCTAGAATTACAGGCGTGAGCCACCTCGCCAAGCCTGGATGAGGGTGTTTTAAAAGCCCTACCTCCCCATATTGGGACAACCCTCTGGTCTCCCTCCTTGGACCACTGGCAGCACTTTCCTTGGACCTGCTTTATAATCTTTATCATGTCCTGCCTTGTCCTGGAGTTGCTTGTGCCCAGGTCTGTTTCTCCCACTGGACTGAGGCCTCTTTGCAAGTGGAGCCTGCTTATCAGTTGCCTTTGTATTTCCAGCTCCATCCATAGCCTCCCACATGCTAGACTTCACATGAATGTCTGTTGAACTTATGTGAATTGAAACTATGGGATCCTAAAAGAGGGGTGTGATGTATCAGTTTACGGCAGGGCTCAGGACTCTTGGCACTTTTGACATCTGGGGTCAGATAATTCTAAGTGGTGGGAGCTGCAGTGTTTAGCAGCGTACCTGACCTCTATCTATCAGATGCCAGTACTGTTAGATAGCCCCAGTGCATCCGGGTCTCCTACTCCAGGTCCAGGGTTCATCCTGCTCTCCTGGAGGCCACTCAGGACCCCAGAAAGATCTTTGCTTCTCCACTTTGGTGCATCCGCTCCACCCCCACCCTCACATCCTGGGTTCTATCTTGTCCCCTTTCCTTCTGCCCCACCCTTGTAGCCTGTGCCAGGCTGTAACCCACTGGTTGTCCCTACTGGTCCATGCAGACTAGACTCAGACTGTGCCCGGACACATGCTGTCACATGCTCTTCAGCTCCTTGGGCTCGTCCCCGTGCTTGAACACACTGATGGTGACCTGGCCTGTCTCGGAGCCATACTTGTTCTTGACGAAGACGCCGTAGCGGCCGCTGTCATCACTGTTGACCTTCTCAATGGTGATGGTGACCTCTGTCCCCCTCACTTCCATGCGGTATCGGTCAAGGAAGGTGACAGGCTGGTCATTCTTCAGCCAAGAGATTTCAGGGGTGGGGTCTCCTGAGATGACGCAAGTCAAGCACAGGGTCTGTTTGAAAAGACAGGAAGGGAACAGTTTCACCTGCTTGTAACTCGAACTTAGCGTTCACTTTCATGTCCCCAGAGAGCTCCCAGCTCAGGTTGCTCCCTGTGATAGCTCAGTACATGTGTTTTATTGTAATTTATAAAGGGGAGAGATTTTATTTTAACCCCACATCCTTCATCCTCAACCTTTTATTTTGAGATGGAGTCTCATTCCGTCACCCAGGCTGGAGTGCAGTGGCACGATCTCGGCTCACTGCAACCTTTGCCTCCCAGGATCAAGCGATTCTTGTGCCTTAGCCTCCCGAGTAGCTGGGATTACAGATGCCCACCATCAAGCCCGGCTAATTTTTTTTTTTTTGAGACAGAGTTTCATCTTGTTGCCCAGGCTGGAGTGCAATGGCACGATCTCGACTCACTGCAACCTCTGCCTCCCAGGTTCAAGTGATTCTCCTGCCTCAGCCTCCCTAGTAGCTAGGATTACAGGCGCCCACCACCAAGCCCGGCTAATTTTGTATTTTTAGTAGAGATGGGGTTTCTCCATGTTGGTCAGGCTGGTCTCAAACTCCCAACCTCAGGTGATCCGCCCACCTGGGCCTCCCAAAGTGCTGGGATTACCGGCACGAGCCACCATGCCCAGCCATTTTTGTATTTTTAGTAGAGACAGGGTTTCGCCATGTTGGCCAGGCTGGTCTCAAACTCCTGACCTCAGGTGATCTGCCTGCCTCAGCCTCCCAAAGTGTTAGGATTACAGGCGTGAGCCACTGTGCCTGGCCATTCTCAACCTTTCTTTAGGAATACTTACTCATTAGAATCTCAGACCATAATTACATCGGCCCCAGAATGGCCTTTGGTTTGTTTTATTGCTTTTTGTAATATATATGTCACTATGATTTTATCATGCAAGCAAGATTATATTGCTTGAGTGCATAGATTTATGAATTAAAATAGAAAATTCTGAACAAGCTCTAATGCAGAACACTATAATGTAATTATTAAACACATAGGCTCTGGAGTTGGGTTTCCTGGGTGTGAATCTCACCTCTGCCCCTTCAAGCTGTGTGACCTTAGGTCTCTTAACCTGGGTTAAGGGACTCTGGGTTTCCTCAGCTATAAAGTATGATTACTAATAAATAAAACCCTACTTCATGTGCTTGCCTTGATGGTTAAATAAGCTAAAAAAGATAACATACATGGAATCATGCCTGGCACAAAGTAAGTACGATCAAAAAGTCAGCAATTGTTTTCAGGAACACTAGATGTGCATAAGTAAGTTCAATCCTAGACGGGCTTTTAGGGATCTCCCAGTAGACATTTCTTGTGGACACTGAAGTCCACAGGCAGAAGTCTAGGATGCCCAGGGCTGTCTAGATAGATGGAGTTAGAACTAGGTCAAGCACCCACTGTGGGCTGACACCAGGCCCAGTGGCTTTCCTTTGTACCACATGTAATCAGTGACGTGTGGTCACTTGGCCACTCTTTGGCTTTGAATCCACGGCGCTGCATTGTTTCGTGATCTATGGTGGATGCACGAAGGAACACAGAGTGGGACTGCTGGCTGTGGGCCGGGAAGGGTCAGTACCTTATCCTCCATGATCGTGGCCACATCCGGCAGACCCCTCACCACTTTGGCACGATCTGGAAGGGAAAGAAGAGACCCTGGTGACGAATCTTTTTCTGCCAGCCGCTTCCCAGAAGTTCATAGAGTTGAGGTTTATTTTTAAGCAAGGCTTCTTTGTTTTTCTTTTTCTTTTTCTATTTTCATTATTTTGGATGGAAATCTTTTTTATTTTTTTATTTTTTTATTTTTTTTTTTGAGACGGAGTCTCGCTCTGTCACCCGGGCTGGAGTGCAGTGGCTGGATCTCGGCTCACTGCAAGCTCCGCTTCCCGGATTTACGCCATTCTCCTGCCTCAGCCTCCCGAGTAGCTGGGACTACAGGCGCCCGCCACCTCACCTGGCTAGTTTTTTGTATTTTTTAGTAGAGACGGGGTTTCACCGTGTTAGCCAGGATGGTCTCGATCTCCTGACCTCGTGATCCGCCCGTCTCGGCCTCCCAAAGTGCTGGGATTACAGGCTTGAGCCACCACGCCCAGCTAATTTTTTTTTTCAAAGTTAATTTTTTGAGATAGGTCTCGCTCTGTTGCCCAGGGTGGAGCACAGCAGCACGATCTCAGCTCACTGCAACTTCTGCTTTCCAGGCTCAAGCAGCAGCACGATCTCAGCTCACTGCAACTTCTGCTTTCCAGGCTCAAGCAGCAACACGATCTCAGCTCACTGCAACTTCTGCTTTCCAGGCTCAAGCAATCCTTCCCACTCAGCCTCCTGAGCAGCTACGACTACAGGCATGCACCAGCACGCCTGGCTAAGTTTTATATTTTTTGCATTTTTATATTTTTTATATTTTTGTAGAGACGGGGTTTCGCCATGTTGCCCAGGCTGGTCTTGAACTCCTGGGCTCAAGCAATCCTCCTGCCTTGGCCTCCCAAAGTGCTGGGATTATAGGCATGAGCCACCACACCTGACCTTGGATGGAAATCTCTAGAACTGTATTACATGCTTCCTTGTATTCATAAGTAGAATATATGGGATATAGTGTGTCTCTGCCACTGATCTGAGGTCATTTGCTATGATTGGTGGTACCTGGAGATGACCATGAGATGCTCTTGCCCTCAAGAACCAGGAAGCAGGTAAGTGAGACTACTCTGAGACTTCAACTGGCAAAATCCGCACAACGGGTGTGACCAACAAGATCAGAGAAAGTGGGACAGAAGCTTTGGGGACACATTGAACCTGATCAAGCAAAGGACCTGGTGGCCACTGTGGGTGACGAGGAAGAGTGTGGTTGTCAACCACTAAGCAGAAACCTGGTCTACTCCTCATGGTGCAGGGGAAGCTGTGGGAACAGGACGGGTGGTCAGCATGGCCTAGACCAGAGATCAGGGATGTGCAAAGAGCCCGATGCGGATGGCTTCTGTCCAGTGGGTGATAAGGGAGCAGGACCCTGGATGGGGAGGGGAAGGCCCCACAGATGGATGCAGTTGTGGGCAGAAAGTGTCACCAGCCCTTCACAGCTGGATGAAATGATCGTTTCCTTCAGCTCTGATTCCACACACCCCAGCGATCCAGTATTGGTGAATTCAGCTTTCCTCTATTAGGGTCCTGGACGGGGCTTCTGTTCAGGATGTGGCATTCCACGATGGGCAGGGACATTCTTACTGGGTGAACGATTAGATTCGTGGTACAAGAGCTTCCTCCTGGCCTGAGGCTGGTCTTGGGCTGTGCTCCCTCCACCGAGGCGCCCCTCAGCCCCCTGCAGGAGCTTCTCACTGCATGGCCACTTACACCCCTCAATTGCCCCTTCCTGATAACAGCTATGAGCCTGAGGCCTGCACTTCCTGTCAAGTGGGGACACTTGGGGACAGTGATGCCATGCAGAGCGAATTATCCCCTCCCACACATGGCCTCAAGCTGGCGGTGTGAGTTTTCTTGTCTGTTCTTAGAGCTGTGCTGTCTCCTTCTATGACCACACCTGTGCTCTGCTGCCTGTCCAGGTCTCTCCCTCACTGAAATCCTTACTCATCTGCTGGGCCAGTGAGAGCAGACAGCCAGACTCCCACCACCAGGCTGCTTAGAATTGGCTTGGGTTGGAGGGCTGATGAATGGGACAAGCTTGAGCTCATGGACTTGGTAGTGGCTTCCCCAGTGGCCCAGAGGCCGTGCCATGTGCCTCTGGGTTTGGGGCTTCATCCTGGATTCAATAAGGCTCTAATGTCTCGAGAGCCATAGCTTCAGCTTTAAAGTCACCCTGTCCCCACAGATCACTCAGGAAGGCCAGCCCAGCCTCATCCCTGTCTGTCCCCTCCTTTTTGGTCCTACCAATGTAGTCCATGTGCCTGTGAGAACCAGGCTCGCGCTGGGTACTTCCACAACACAATCCCAGGTGTCCTTGGATTCTGTCTCTGTCCTGCCCAGGTCTTCCCTGCAGCTCTGTAAGACCCTAGAGCCCCACAAACCGCCTGTGGAACGAGGCCTTCAGCAGCCCACCAAGAGGCTTGAGCTTCCAGGAAGTTTCCCCAAATTCAGAAACAAAAACGACAGAAATATCGGCAGACTTACTCTTCTCGATGATGGCCAAGGCTCTGAAAAACAAATGGGAACAAGGTGTGACATTCCACTTGGTAAAGGACAGTCCAGCCCAGGTGGAGGTGAGGGGTGATGAGGGAAATGTGGAGCTGGCTGGGGCTCCCAGGAAGGAGTTGTGAGCCTAGTTCATGCCACACCCTGGAGGGGCCTATAATTCACACTGAGAAATGTAGAGGAAACTTACTTCAGTCTCTGGTGTTCAGCCATGGCGTCCTCAAAAGCTGTAAGAAGGACAGAGGAGAAAGGGAGCCATCAAGGCCTCTGCTGTCCAACAGTGGGGACAGGGTGACCCTGGGAGCAGAGCTTATCCCTGACTGTCCACTCTCCTCCCCATGCCGATGTTCTTTTGGGGCAGTGGCAGGACTGGGTGGGAGGGTAGGTGTCCCCTCAAAAGACCATGGGATTTTTTTTCTTTCTTTCTATTTTGTTAAAAAATTTTTAAAATCTTTCTTTCCTTAACGCGTATCCCAGAGTAATCTTTATTATTATTATTTTATTTTTTGAGACAAGATCTCACTCTGTTGCCCAGGCTGGAGTACAGTGGTGTGATCACAGCTCACTGCAGCCTCTATCTCCTGGGCTCAAGCAGTCCTCCCGCTTCAGCCTCCCAGGTAGCTGGGAATATAGGCATGCGTCACCATGCCCAGCTAAATTATTTTTATTTTTTGTAGAGATGTTGCCCAGGCTTATCTCACAATGTTGCCCAGACTGGCCTCAAACTCCAGAGCTCAAGCGATCCTCCCACTTCAGCCTCCCAAAGTGCTGGGATTACAGGACTGACCCAGTGTGCCCAGCCTGTTCATGGGATTTTCTAAGCAGGTTTCTCTGCAGACATAGGTGGATGGCTCACCTTGCCCTGAGAGATCTGTTGAGAGCTGCCGGACTTCCTTCCCTGCAGCTATTTCCAGAGTGTATTTGCCCTTGTCTGAGTCTTTGGGGTCCAGGATGTGAAGCCAGATCTCATCCAGGGTGGTGCCCGTCCTTATCCGATCACCACTCTCCAGACGTTTGTCTCTGAATGTGAGGGTGGAGAAATGGTTAAGGCTGCCTGTCTGCAGGTCAGCAGATACCCCTGCCCCAAAATCCTCTCCTGTGGTTTTGTTTCAAGATCCGTGGGCTATGGGTGGTGACCATTCATGAGGCACCAGATAAATATCCATTCACTTATTCATTATTCAACCCTTCATTCATCATTCAATACTGCATTCATTCATCCATTCATTCATTCACCAGTTCTTGTGGCATGACAACTATGTGTTGGTGCTGAGTCCGCATTTGTGATGCATGCCACAGGCAGGGACCCTAAAGAAATGGTGCTCCAGGGTCCGTGACTGCCACTTCCCTCACCCTCAGGAGCCAACTTCCTTACCTCTTTATTCTTTTAAACTCTCCCAGGCCTTCTTCCCACAAGCACTCTAACCTTTTGAAACCACATAAGATCCTGGCTAACACGGTGAAACCCCGTCTCTACTAAAAAATACAAAAAACACTAGCCGGGCGAGGTGGCGGGCGCCTGTAGTCCCAGCTACTTGGGAGCCTGAGGCAGGAGAATGGCGTAAACCCGGGAGGCGGAGCTTGCAGTGAGCTGAGATCTGGCCACTGAACTCCAGCCTGGGCGACAGAGCGAGACTCCGTCTCAAAAAAAAAAAAAAAAAAAAAGAAACCACATAAGGTGAAACTTTTCCCCTTCTTTACTTAAATTTCATTCCTAGAGACACTGTCCTCTGTTCCCAGTGTTGTGTTGCAGAGGTGACACCTCTGTGCTTAGTCACAGGGCTGAGAAACTCTGGCTAGGGGAGGAACCTATTGTCCTGAAATTCCATCTGGCCTCGGCTCTCACTCATTTGACAACCTTGACCAAATCAGTCAAGCCTTCTCCACAGAATGGGTGCAGTCATGTCTGCTCCACAAGGCTGAGGCATGCATCTGATACAAAGCACTGGGAAAACTTTGCTATTGGATTATCTGGGGTCACTCAGAGAGTGGCTAAGTCTCTGTGGGTACCTCATCTATCCTGCCTTCAAGCCCTGACTCTCAGTTAGTGGCCAGCCCTGCAGACCCTTTTCCTGCATGTTTCCCCTAAGCCTGGCTGACCAAGTTTGCTAAGGCTGCAGAGGCCCACAAGGATGCCCTGACCCACCTGACCACTTGGCTCTTCTTCATCCCTGCATCCCTTTCTCCCCCAGTTCCCAGCTGCTGCTCAGAGACTGATCCTGCTGTGGCCATAGAGTTTCCAGAAAAATGTTGTCCCACCAAGGTTCCCACCTTCGCTGGGGGATCTCGGAAAAGCCTTTCTACTCCTCCCACTGCTAATCTCTATCCTCAACTCCTTCTGTGGACAGCAAGACCAGGAGGAGACCCTGTCTCTGCCAACCACTGGGACCGGGCTCTGCTTGGAGGACCGGGCAGGGAGAAGGGAGGGAGGCCCCTGTGGGTCAGGTGCTGAATCCTTTCCAGCCTGGCTGGGGCTCTGGGGCAAGGCAGACCTACTTGTGGAACCAGGTGGTTTTCATGTATTCCACGTTGTAGTACTTGACCTTGCTGAAGATCCGGATCCCTTCCTCGGTCCCCTGGATTTTCAGTGGAGTTGCAGAGAGGGCTGGGGAGACAGAAGAGAAGGATGAGTCTTCCCTGAGGCCATTTAGGCATCAGATTTGGGGGCCAGCTTGTCTGACTCTGCCCTGGGGGGCGGGTAGGTGCTGTAGGGGAAATGCAGTGCTGTGAAGAGGCAGGATTTTCTCTTCAGTGTTTGAGGTTGGAAATTAAACCCACCCCCAATAGCCAAGGCCAGTGTTAGGCTGCTTGGAGGCTGTTGGGCATCAGGGCAGGGCCGGGCAAAGAGGCAAGCTGCTTACCACCAATCCTGCCCAGCTCGGTGAAGATGGCATCCAGGGCTGGAGGGAGACAGAGAGAAGGGTTAGCTGGCATAGGGCTCCCCTAGGCATGTGCTAGGAGTGGGGACATCCTTGAAAAAGGCTGGTGGAGCCCATGAGCTGTTCTCGGGGGGACAGGCAGCTCTGTAGGATGACTCTCATAGTTTGGGGATAGGAGGGGGTTCAGGGCACTCGGCAGTGGGGTGGGGAGAAGGGCACTATGGATGGAGGACAAACATGTAAACCTGAAGTTTTTTGCAGGTTGAGCCAATCAGCCTGATAAGGAGCCTGGGCCCACTGTGGGACGGAGGAGTGAACTCAGGCTTTGGGTCTGCAAGCCTGGACTCACTGTGGTATACTGTGGTGAACACGGGCATCAGAGTCACACTGACCTGGCTCCTGCCACTGACTAGCTGTGGAATCCTGGCCTAGTCACTTAATCTCTTTGTGCCTCAATTTCTCCAAGTGACATGGGGATCCCATAAATCTTACTGCACAGATCACATCACAGTCTGCTCCACTGTGCTCCCTCCACTGTCCCTGACCCATCGCCAGCTCCTACCGTCACCCGTGAGGTCCAATATGGTGTCGTCCTCCCCTCGATCGTCAGAAACCATCGCTCTGTAAATCCCCTTGTCCTTTTTGGACAACTGGAAAGAAGGATGAGCGATGGTGGTGTCAGCATGGGCTTCAGAAGGAGAGATGGCTACCAAATCAGGAGGCCTGGGCTCCAGGCCTGCCCCTCACTCTCTGTGTGACCTCAGGTAACAAGACCCTTCTCCTCCCTGGGCCTCCGTTTACTTATCTGGACTGGGTGAGCTCTAAGGCTCCTTTCAGCTCCAGAGCCCTTGGATTCCTAGCTCGGGGATTGTCTGGGCCTGGGGAAGGGGTGGAGTAGGGGGAGTTGAGGGCAGAACCAGACACCTTCATTTGCATTCACAGGCGGCTGATCTGAGCACAACACAGTGAGCCTCACTTTGCAGAGCTTGTCTGGGCCTGGCCCACCTTTCACTCCCTGGGGGCTCCTGGATGGAGGGACCCCCACCACCTGCAGTTCCCCAAGAGGAAGCATGTTTTCTCCTGCCCAGGACAAGGGGGTTCTCTTGGCCCATGTTTTTCAGCCCCAAATTAAGTCTGAACAAACACTCAGCAAAGCAAGAACCTGAGTTGTGCTTTAAAGGCAAGGTCCAGAGATCAGGAGTGACCTCTCATTACACAGCACCTTCCTTCAGCCCCTCATCTCTCAATACTTCCCAGCAGGACCATCTCCACACAGTGGGTTTGGGGCAGGATCCAAGACAGAGGCAGCTCTTAACCTGAGGATTGAGGTGCTGAGCCCCCAAAATCCTCTCTTATGTCCTCACCATCCCAGGAAGGCTCCAAGGTCTCAGCCAAACCCAGAGTGGGTGTCTGGAGTGGCTTCTGACCCCACCCTCTAGCCTTATGTCTTTACACTGAAACTCTCTGAGCCTCAGTTTACTCATCAGTAAAATCACGGTATCATCCTTGCCCTGCCTGTGTGCTACAGCTGCTGTGGGGATCAAGGGAGGTAACTCTTAGGAGGCCAGAAACTTTGCACCAATGGGACTGATGATTATACTAAAACTCCGTAACGATGAAGCACCTACTTGGTGCCACAGCCTGTCTGAGGAGCTTGCACAGTGGTGGCAAAGGCTGACTTGGCATCAGCCTGGCCAGGATTTGGGAGAAGACCTTGAAATCATTGTTTTCTTCCTAGTCAGCAAACCTCTGTTTGCTCCAGTCCTCCTGGGCACCCAGTGAGGCCACAGACATCAGCAGCAGGGCAGAAAAAGGTTGACGTTTAAGAGTAAGCCTTGTGTTTCTCTCTTAACCAGGCCACGGTCCGCCAAAGGCCATAGGGGAGGACATGGGGGGAGAACTGAGCTCCAGGCCTGCTTTATTCAGCCCAGATCTGCCTCACCTGGAGACATCCTTCCTGTCCCGAATCCCAGACTGCTGGGGCAGGAAGGAGGTGTTGAGAGAGCATCCCTTCCAACTCGCTCAGGTTGCAGATGAAAGCTGAGGTCAGAGAGGGACAGGGGCTAGCCCAAGCCTGCATAGTCATTGGCAGGGCCAGTACTGGAGCTAAAGAAGAAAATCAGTAATACTGATTCTGTCTCTATTGAAAGTTTGGGGGTTTTAATAGTTTTTGTTTGCATTAATTTTGATTTTTTAGAACATTGCATACAATATTATTTATCTTGATTACTGAGTTTTTTTGGTGCCCCTTAAATTTTGTGCTCAGGGCTTCACTTGCATCAACCTAGCTTCGGCCCTGCCTCTGACACCCAGCCCAGAGCCCTCCCTGGCTTGCAGCCAAAGGAGAAAGTGAGCCCTGAAGCTGGAGCCACACTTGCCTCTTCGATGCAGAGAAGTCCCGTTCCCGTCTCTGGGTCATACTGACCATCTGGCATCTCTGCCCTCTGGAAGAACCACTGAAAGCGAGTCTCCTTCTTGGTGTTTGTCACCTGGGGAAGGTGGGGAATGAGGAGACTGTCGGGCTTGTTTCTTTTTGAGTAAAAACACACCTGTGCACACCTTCAGGCATCTCAGCCGAGTCCTTTCACGTACCATATGACTCCTCTGCTGGCTTCCGGACTCTGAATTCTTGCTAATGGTTTTCCCTCTGCCTCTTGATCCCTGCCCTACTCTATTTTCCTTGTAAATGTTCATATGCTTCAGTTAAATGTCATCTCCTCCAGGAAGCCTTTTTTTTGAAGCACCCCCCATAGTCACCCCCCATCACGATTCATCAATTTCCTGCCCCATTCCGGTCAAGCATGAGTGATGCTGTTTTCCAGTGGTCCTGCCTTGACCATGGGCTCCCAAGGCCCACAGAGACCACTTCATCATCTTTGTATGTTCAGGACCTTGCAGAGTGGCACATATTAGATGCTCTGAGTTTACTGACTGGATATGCTTCTGGGAGAGCACCCACCCTCCCCTTCCCCCGTTATCTCAACAGGCCGAAGGGTGCTAACAAGGACCTTAGGCTTTGGAGGCAGATAGACTGGGCTCTCCCTCTTACTGTGTGGCCTTGAGCTATTTCCCCATTTGTTTTCTCATCTGTAAAGTGGGGATAGCAATGCTTATGTCACAGATGATTGTGAGGCGGATGAAATAATACTGAGTCTCTGAGTACAGGATAATCATAAACACAGGGAGAGCCCTCAACATACAAATGCTCGCAGGCTCCTAGACCCCCTGACCCCTCGGAACCCCTGCTGGAGCCACTAGGATCTCGTGCAAGGTTGGTCCCCCTCACACTAATCCCACCCCATGGGCGCTGGGAAGGTGGGTTTGCTTTTTGGGTTACATGCAGTCTCCTCGGGGGTACTTTCTGTGTGTGCGATCAGCCAAGTACAGAGTGTGGAATTTAGGGGGCCAGGTGGGCAGGGACAACAACTGGGCTTGGGGATAAGCCACAGGTCCCCCCGCGCTGGGCCTGGGGGCAGGGCAGGACTTGCCTTGCACGTCAGCTGCACTTGGCAGTCCTCTGTGACCTTCCACTGCAACGGCTGCTCAAAATAGGGACCTGTGTGTGCAAAACAAATATGCCCACCGTCAGAGAGCCAGGCTCAGCCAGGGTGCCACCTGTGTCCAGGCAGTGATGGGGGGAGGGGCAGTTAATGGCTATGGGCTTCTCAAATGCTGTCCCTGCCAGGGCTGGGACTGGGATGAGGCAAGGGTGGTGCTCAGGGTGCAAATTTCTTTCTTTCTTTTCTTTTCTTTTCTTTTTTTTTTTTTGAGACAGAGTCTCGCTCTGTTGCGCAGGTCGGAGTGCAGTGGCGCAATCTCAGCTCATTGCAACCTCCGCCTCCTGGGTTCAAGGATTCTCGTGGCTCAGCCTCCTGAATAGCTGGAATTACAGGCATGTGCACCATGCCCGGCTAATTTTTGTATTTTTTGTAGAGATGGGGTTTCACCATGTTGGCCAGCCTGGTCTTGAACTCCTGATCTCAAGTGATCTGCCCACCTTGGCCTCCCAAAGTGCTGGGATTACAGGCATGAGACAGTGTGCCTGGCTTCAGGGTGCAAAATTTAAGAGGGCTCAGCTCTCACCCTCAGGTCAGGCAAGAGCTATTTTGATCTGACATTGGGACAGAACTGGACTGAATGGCAGTGGACATCCCTCGGGGGCCCAGCAGGGCTGGGGGGCCCATTAACCCCCAGTCCAGCATCTCTAGCACGAACCAGTGGCCAGGGATTTTGAACTTCACTCCAGCAGCTCTTACCCTGTTTTCTCTTCCAGTCCCTTCTCTTAGCATCTGCCTGCCTCAGAAGTTTGTCAAAATCTGTGAACACAGAGGGAGGAACCGGCATGAGCCGAGAAGAGTGTGGGTCTGGAGAGGGGACATAGGGCAGCAGAAGGCGAGGGGTGTGCTCAGCGGACTGCAGAGCCGAGGACTCAGGGCTGCGGGGCAGGCCGGGTGTGCAGGGCGGGGAGGGCGGGGCTGACCGTCATCCACCAGTGTCAAGGTAATCTGGTTTTTGGCTTTTCCGTCTTGGAGTTGAGCGGTGTACGACCCTTTGTCCTCCTCAGACAAGTTCTGGATGATCACTTCCACCAGGCCCTTCTCTCGGTCAAAATTGATTTTGCGGTTCTGAAAAGGACAAACTCCAGAGTCCTTTTCCCTGTTCTGGGAACTTTGTTGAGGGGCACACATCAGGGTGTAGTGGGCTTGGGGGTGGTAAGCGCAGAGCTGTCAGCCTTCAGAGACTTGGGCGGGGTGTTGGGTAACCCTCTGTGGCTCCCCCCACACCCAGTCCCCTGGATACTTAAATAAGTTACAATATTTTTGTTGTTGTTTTGTTTTTCTTGAGACAGTCTCACTCTGTTGCCCAGGCTGGGGTGCAGTGGCGTGATCAGTTACAATTTAATAATAAGCCCCCAACTCCCGCTGTGGCATGATTTTGCCTGTTTTCTTTTCTTTTCTTTTTTTTTGAGACGGAGTCTTGCTCTGTCGCCCAGGCTGGAGTGCAGTGGCCAGATCTCAGCTCACTGCAAGCTCCACCTCCCGGGTTTATACCATTCACCTGCCTCAGGCTCCCGAGTAGCTGGGACTACAGGCGCCCGCCACCTCGCCCGGCTAGTTTTTTGTATTTTTTAGTAGAGACAGGGCTTCACCGTGTTAGCCAGGATCATCTCAATCTCCTGACCTCGTGATCCACCTGTCTGGCCTCCCAAAGTGCTGGGATTACAGGCTCTTTTTTTTTGAGACAGAGTCTCGCTCCATCACCCAGCCTGGAGTGCAGTCGTGCAGTCTCGGCTCACTGTAGCTTCTGCCTCCCGGGTTCAAGCAATTCTCCTGCCTCAGTCTCCTAAGTAGCTGGGATTACAATCATGTGCCACCACACCCAGCTAATTTTTGTATTTTTAGTAGAGACGGGGTTTCACCATGTTGGCCAGGCTGGTCTCGAACTCCTGGCCTCAAGTAATCTGCCCATCTCGGCCTCCCAAAGTACTGGGATTACAGGCGTGAGCCACTGTGCCCGACCACTTATTTTCTACTTCTTTTAAAATAGGAAAAACCCCATCGGCATGTGTAAAGGATATTGGAAAAAAAAAGTACTCATGTACTTGCTACCCAGTATTAACACTCATTTACATTTTACCATATTCTTTAACAGTTTTTAAAATTTCATTTTCCTCATCTAGGTTCTTTCTCCCTCTGGCTTTATTTGTATGTATGATTTGGAGGAGTGATCTAATTTTGTTTCATTTTTCTATAGGGACAACTATAGAAATATAGTTGAATACTAGTGAGTCCAGACTTTGTAACACTTCCTATACCATGTGGTAAGGTCATTGAACAATCTTTATATAGAACTTTCAAGTCAGTTTTCTGATTTGCACCTTTTGATGCTGGGACAACCAGCCCCATTGCACAGATGCAGAAACAGAGGCAAGACAGGTGAAGAGACCTGCCAAGGTCATATAACCCACAGTGGGTGGACATGAGACTCCTGTCAGAACTAGTGCCTTCTTTATATAATACATATTTTCTTTCTTTCTTCTTTTTCTTTTTGTCGTTGGACCTTTGATATATATAACACATATTTTCTTTCTTTTTTCTTTTCTTTTCTTTTTTTTTTTGAGATAGAGTCTCACTTTATTGCCCAGGCTGGAGTGCAGTGGCGCGATCTTGGCTCACTGCAACCTTTGCCTCCTGGATTCAAGCGATTCTCATGCCTCAGTCTCCTCGGTAGCTGGGATTACAGGTGTGCACCACCATGCCTGGCTAATTTTTTGTATTTTTAGTAGAGATGGGGTTTCATCATGTTGGCCAGGCTGGTCTCAAACTCCTGACCTCAGGTGATCCACCTGCCTCGGTCTCCCAATGTGCTGGGATTACAGGCGTGGGCCACCCCGCCCAGCCACACATGTATTTTCTAATGGCTGCTTTGCCATCTGGAGATGAAATTCACAAATAATATGAGATTGAGTCATGAATTTGAGTGTCTCATGAGGTTGAAATTGCCATGTCAGCAGGTAAACAGTTGACTATCGACAAATCATGTGGTTCGATCTAATACAACCTGTCTACAGATATGATTTACAAAATAATATCATACTCTAACCATAATATAAAGAAGAAATAAATGCCGCACTGATTTATAATGAATTGGTTTGACTTTAAAAGAAGAAAAACCAAAAAATCAGAAGCTATTCTGTACAAAAGCAGGAAAATGAATGAGCATAGGTAAAGTAGCCAGCAGAATAAAAATTCTCCATTCAGTGTATAGTAAAATTGCACACTTTGGGAGGCTGGGTAGGAGGATCGCCTGAGTTCAGGAGTTTGCAGCCCAGGCAACAAGGCAAAACCCTGTCTCTACAAAAAAATATTAAAATTAGCTGGGCATGGTGGTGTGTGACTGTGGTCTCAACTACTCGGGAGGCTGAGGTGGGAGGATCGCTTGAGTCTGGGAGGTTGAGGCTGCAGTGAGCTGAGATCATGCCACTGCACTTTAGCCATGGTGACAAAGTGAGGTTCTGTCTCAAAAACAAACAAATAAAAACAGAAAACAAAAAATAAAATTGTTTGGGAGACGGAGGCAGAAGGAGTACTTGAGGCCAGGTGTTCAAGACCAACTTGGTCAACACAGTGAGCCCCCATCTGTAACTAAAAAGATTAAAAAAAAGAAAAAAATGTACAAAAATATTTGTATTTATATCTAAAATAGAGTTAGGGTCTAGCCTTGGATAATTATAGGCATGAATGCAGGTTTTTCATCTTAAGAATGTCTGGTGGGATAATCAAAAGTTGTGGGGGGGATGGAAATTCTTTGTTTGTGGGAATGTCCCTTACATTGGCCAGCATGTAGTGTCCCTGCCAACCCCCACCCCCCAACACCAGCACTGGTACTAAAAGCCAAAGGTCCTCATCCGGTCCCCACCACTGAACAGCAAAAGCACACCGTCATTTCTGAAATGGCCACTAGGGGGAAGTACCAGCCCATGCAGAATCAGGATCCCGTGAGGCCACCTCCCCGGCAGGGGAGCCTCGCTTCAGGGATTGTGAGCATCCAATTACCGGAGAGCTGAAGATCTCCTTGTTGTTGAAGATTAGATGCAGCTCAGCGGCTGGAGATAACTTTTCTACTTCCAGCCAAAGCCGCACCTCTCCTCGTTCCAGGATGTCAATGTTCCAGCCGGAGATCAGTTTGATCACTGGGAGGCGCAGGATGGGAAGGGGGTGGGTTGGACCCCTTCTCCCTTTCCCGCTCCCTTCCAGCCCTACCTGGAGCACACCCTTGGCATCTGACATTGCAAAACGCTTAGAGAACCTGAAGGACACTCTGCTGGGTGGGGCTCAGAGGAGGGTTTTCCGAAAGCCCACTCTGGATTTATTTAATGTCAGCGAAGCATTTCCTCTTCTAAGAGCTCTGGGGCTGCGGTTCTCAACCTGGCCGGGCATTGGATCCCTGAGGACTTTCAAAAAGCCTAGCATCTGGGCTCCGTCCTCAGAGATTCTGATTTGTCTGGGGCATGGCCTAGGTATTGGGATTAGGAAAGGTGCCATCACGATTCTTTTGTGTAGCCAAGTGTGTGACCTCCCCCGCTCTAGGGACTGCACACACTGTCCCTAGCCAACGGAGGGAAGCAGAGGTTTAGAAGATCCCAAATCTAATGACTAAAGAGCCAATAATGGTAATTATAAAAGAGGACAACGCCCGCATTTCCCTTCCTCGCATCCCCTTTCCTGCTGCTCTTTTCCTTCCATGAGCTTCCTGAGTGGTCTCTGACCTTCTAGCTCTGTGGTTCCCCCACTCTCTGGGGATTGTTTCCTGGTCCTTGGCCTGACTCTGCTCTGCTCAGAACATGCCAATGGGCCCAGTGGGGGCTGCACTAGGCTGCCGCTTGGACTGCTTGCTTACCTGGGTTTCTGATTTCATGACTCAGCTTCTTCAGCTTCTCCAGCTCTGGGATAGGGGGGAGTAAGGAAGAAACCAGAGAGAATGAAATATCCTGGCCAGGGGTGGGAGGCCCACAGGAGCCATCCAATGATCCTGTGCTGGGTCAAAGTTCCAAGAGACACCTCCCCCCAAGTTGGGGTCCCTTGGCTCCATAGGGGCCATGATGAATACTGTGGGCCTTTGCCCTGGGGCACTGAGGGTGATGCCAAGGCTGCTGCTGACCACCCTGAAGTTGCATCTTCTCCCTGTCCTTCAAGGCCTAGATCAAGTCTTACTTCCCTAGAGGAGCACCTGCCATGTGCCTGGTTCTGCATACTTCATTAGTCCTCTGCAATGCTGTGGGCTGAGTATTACTGTCTGCCTCTGGTCACTCTGGGACCACTGGTGCCAGGGCCTCATTGCTCACCCCTGTCATATGCTATCTTAGTGTCCCTGGGTCTGGACCACACCGAGCACTGCAGCCCAGAAGTCTCAGATTGTTCTAGAATGCTGTCTTATTTGCTGACTGTTTTTTCTTCTTCGTCTTTTCTTTTTTTTGAGACAGAGTTTTGCTCTTGTTGCCCAGGCTGGAGTGCAATGGTTCGATCTGGCTCACTGCAACCTCTGCCTCCAGGGTTTAAGCGATTCTCCCGCCTCAGCCTCCCAAGTAGCTGGGATTACAGGAGTGTGCCACCATGCCCAGCTAATTTTTTGTATTTTTAGCAAGAGACCGGGTTTCACTATGTTGGCCAGGCTGGTCTTGAACTCCTGACTTCAGGTGATCCGCCCACCTCAGCCTCCCAAAGTGCTGGGATTATAGGCATGAGCCACTGCACCCCGCCTGCTGACTGCTTCTTTGTGTTGCCTCTTCTGCTAAGGCGAGCTCTGAATCTACGTGAATGTCTTGTACACAGTAGGTGCTCAGTCAATATGGACTGTGTGGATGAACTGGAGGGGCAGAGCCCACGCCTCATTTTCTCTAGTAAGCCCCAGAATCCTTAACACAATGAGTCTAGATTCATGGCAAGCACTCGGCAAACAAAACCAAAAAACACCATCATTTTCATGGATGGCTTTAGTTTGCATAGAATCATCTGATTGTATCTGCATAACAATGTTGTTTCAGGTGGGGGCAGCCAGGGATTATAATCCCTCTTTATGGGCGAGGAAACTGAGGCCCAGGAAGGTGGCACGACTTGTCCAAAATCAGCCAGCAAATTATGGAACCGGAATTGGAACCCGGGTCTCTCTGGCTTCTGCTTAACAAAATCAAAAGGCCTCATGTGCCACGAGCAGGATAGACAATAGGCAAAGGCTGTCCTGGTTGCTACGGAGGGAGCAGAGCATCTCATTGGCTGTGAGCACAGGCTTTGGTTCAGTTTAATTGATCAAATATGGATGGTCCTTTAGACGTAGTATTCACTCTCTGGTTACCCACAGTCCTCAACACTCCCTATTGTCACCCCATTTCTCAGACCAACTGCTGTTTGCAATTTATCATCACACTTGCACTGTTGTTTTTGGGGGCCACAGAAAGAAACAAAAATAATTCTAGTACCTTTGCTTTTACCAAAAGCGGGAAAACAGGCTGGGCACAGTGGCTCACGCCTGTAATCCCAACACTTTGGGAGGCTGAGGTGGGCAGATCACAAGGTCAGGAGATTGAGACCATCCTGGCTAATACAGTGAAACCCCATCTCTACTAAAAACACAAAAAATTAGCCTGGCATGGTGGCAGGTGCCTGTAGTCCCAGCTACTCAGGGAGCTCTGTCAGGAAAATTGCTTGAACCCAGATCATGCCACTGCATTCCAGCTTGGGCGACAGAGCGAGACTCCATCTCAAGAAATAATAATAATAATTTAAAAATAAAGAGGTGGGACAACAAAAGAGAGACCAGAAAAATGTAAATTTCACTGGGCAGGGATTTTTGTCTGTCGAGTTCACTAATGTAATATCCAGGGCCTACCTGGCCTGTGGCAGGTACTCAATAGATATCTAGTGATGGAAAGAATGGGTGGGTGAGGGCCTACTTCTCTGTAGAAATGGCCACTTTACTTATTTTGGTTGCTTCTTGCTGACCTCTGTGCGCATTTGTGTTTGGGACTCTCTCTGGGGAGGTGGCCGGGAGGGGGGCAGGTGCATTACCTTCCTCGGTCAGCGTGTGGCTTGCGGAGATGTCTTCATCGGCATCAGTGACTATGACTGAGTAGGTGCCCAAATCCTCGAGGCCAGGTTCTTTCAGGATGACCTTGGACCTGGCAGAGAGAGGAGAGCAGAGGCTCTGGGAGGAGCTCCTTAGTCTTGTGCACTAGAGGCCTGGGAGCCAGGGAGTCCAGGTTGCCTCTGGTGAGCCTGTACCACAAGCAGACCCTGGCCAAGTCAGGAAGCACAGGCTGCTGCCTCCTTCTACCTCCTCAGGGTCCCACCTTCAATGGTGCCATTATCTGGGCTCTCTGGCACTGGGTCTGCACTGGTCACACCACCCTGACCTCCTCCAGGGCTTGAGGCATAGGCTTTATGCCTTGCTGGACAGAGCTGAGGCCATGAGCCGCTGGGGAAGGAGTGAGACATGGGGGCATTTGACAGGGGTCCTTGTGGTCATCTGGTCCAACTCTATATGCTATAGATGAAGAACCTAAGTACAGAGAACTTGTAAGAGCAAGTCCCTGGCACCCAGGCTAGAAACCAAGTCCTCTTTGAAGGTCTCCTCGAAGGTACTGAGTTAGGTGCACATGTAATTCCCTACGGAAAAGGAATCTCCAAAAGAACAGTGCCATTGGCTGAGCGCAGTGGCTCACGCCTGTAATCCCAGCACTTTGGGAGGCTGAATGGGGAGGATTGGTTGAGCTCAGGAGTTAGAGACAAGCCTAGACAACAGAGTGAGACCCCATCTCTACAAAAAATACAAAAATTAGCCGGGCATGGTGACGTGTGCCTGTAGTCAAGCTACTCAGGAGACTGAGGCGGGAGGGTTGCTTGAGCTTGGGAGGTCAAGGCTGCAGTGAGCTGAGATCATGCCATTGCACAGTCTGGGCAACAGAGCAAGACCCTGTCTCAAAAAAAAGAAAGAAAAGAGAAGAAAAAACAGCACCATTGCAGTCCTGTAAGTGCACTCTCCACTCTTCTCACTAAGGTTGCAGTCAGCATCCGCAGAGAAAGACCGAGCAGCACCTTTCAGCCATCATGGATGAGTCCTGCCCCGTGGTCTCAGCCGGGAGTGTCTGCCAGCTCCTCTGACAGTATTTGGGTCTCGTTGAGCAGTTGTTTCTCCTCTCGCCTCATTTACTTGTTTTTTTTTTTTTTTGAGACAAAGTCTTGCTCTGTCGCCCAGGCTGGGGTGCAGTGGCCGGATCTCAGCTCACTGCAATCTCCGCCTCCCAGGTTCACGCCATTCTCCTGCCTCAGCCTCCCAAGTAGCTGGGATTACAGGCGCCCGCCACCTCGCCCGGCTAGTTTTTTGTATTATTTTTAGTAGAGACGGGGTTTCACCGTGTTCGCCAGGATGGTTTCGATCTCCTGACCTCGTGATCCGCCTGTCTTGGCCTCCCAAAGTGCTGGGATTACAGGCTTGAGCCACTGCGCCTGGCCTCGCCTCACTTACTTGTTAACTGTATCCTCGATCTTGACCCTCTGGGGGCCCAGTGGGCCCTTGTAGTCTTTGGACCACTGAAACTCTGAGGAGTCGGGGGCTTCAGGGGCTTCGAAAGCCAAATAGATAAAGCCCTCTTCATCCACACCAACCTCGATCTCATGGGCACCTGAGGGCGAGATCCAACAGAGGGCAGCAGATGTTTATACATAATAAACCAGGTCACACCCCTCCCCTGCTTAAACCTCCAGGGCCTGCCCATTGCTCTTAATAATAAATTTGACTCCTTGCTGTGGCTGCCAAGGCATTGCATGATCTGGCTCCTTCTCACCTCAAATGTCACCTTTTCAGAGAGGCCCTCCTTGACTGCCCTAGCTAAGCAACCTTGTCCCATCCTATCATCCTGTTTTATTTATTTTATAATAAAGCACTTATCTCTATCTTAGATCGCTTTCCTCATGCAATAGTTTACTTGTTTACTGCTCTCTGCTCCCCCCACTCCTACATTAGAGCAGGGATCTTACTCTCTCATTCACTCCTGTATTCACAGTGCAACGTGGGCATCACCAAATATTTATTAAATGAATGAATAATTAAAAGAATGGAAAGAGAACGTGCTTTATAGTTGGGAGAGGTGAGTGATTCTGTCATATACCAGCATGTGACCTGGTTGATCTTCTCTGAGCTATAATAAAATCAGTGTCAATGTGGGATGATGACCCCTCCCTCAGGGGCTTGCTGGAGGGCCAGAGAAATGTGAGGGCCTAGCACAGCATCAGGCTTCTCCCAACTTCCCTTGAACTCCACCCGTCCTCAACGGTGTAGCCCAGCGGCAGAGCTCTGGCCTCTCCGGCCACCCCTACCTGGCTTGTCCTCCAGGAGCACAGGATCGGTGGGCATGGACGGTTGCCCCAGACCAGCCGAGTTCATGGCCTGTACCTGGAACACGTAACTCTTTCCTGGCTGCAAGTCAGAAACCTGAGGGCAGAGGGCAAGAACCAGCACTGAGGACAGCAGTGACTTTTCCAGGCCCCAAGGTGCAAGGAACCACTTGGGGAGCCACTCTCAACAAGAAAACTCTCTCCCTTCTTGTGTCCCTCATCTTTCCATGTGACAAAGACAGCCGTTCAACACCTGGTGATTGTCTTTGCCATCCTTTTCTTGGGCTCTCTCCACCAATCACCAGGTTCCATCTGTTTTATTTCCCTAATGTTTCTTTCTTTCTTTCTTTTTTTTTTTTTGAGACAAAGTTTCACTCTTGTCACCCAGGCTGGAGTGCAGTGGCACAATCTCTGCCCACTGCAACCTCTGCTTATCTGGTTCAAGCAATTCTCCCACCTCAGCCTCCCGAGTAGCTAGGATTACAGGCACTCGCCACCATGCCCAGCAGATTTTTGTATTTTTAGTAGAGACGGGGTTTCACCATGTTGGCCAGGCTAGTCTCGAACTCCTGACCTCAGGTGATCCACCGGCCTCAGCCGCTGAAAGTGCTGTGATTACAGGTGTGAGCCACCACGCCCGGCCTTCCTAATGTTTCTTAAATGTGGCCACTTTCCTCCAAGTCCCATTCACAGCCATGACTGAGGCTTTGTTTCTCCTCACCTGGGGTAGTCCAACAGTTTCCTAAAGGGCGTTTCTGCCCTGGGACCCTTCTCTCCAAGTCTATCTTTCCCTCTGCCGATCTGATGGTGTGTACATCTTTTAGTGGCCTTCAGGGTCAAGTTCAAATTTCGAGGTTGAGTACCTAGAGTCTTCCTAACCTGGCCTTAGCCTGTTGTCCTCTTGTCCCTCCATCTGTCCCCTTCACACCACAGCTCTCTCAGCGTCCCCACATCCATCACACCATTTCACACCTCCCTGCCTTTGCCCTTGCTGAGTGTGCTGCCTGGAGTGTCGTCCTGCCTCCCTCCTGGCTCCCTCCACTGTAGCCTGTGCTTCATCACTCAGTTTCGGCAGATGCGTGGATTCCAGGAAGCACCTCTCACCTTCTTTTTTGAGCGTCCAGAATTCCTGAGACCCCCCCAATTGCAACATTTATCACACAGTATTGTTATTGCCTGCTACCCAACAACTGTGACTTATTTAGTTTCTCATGCCTAGGAATTGGTCCAGGCCTGGCATTAAAGCAGGTGTGAAGAAATGTTTAGCCAGTGGCTGACTGACCGAATGGTGGCCAACAGTCCACATGCAGAAGCCGGTGCCAGGTCACCAAGGCTGTCCTGCCCTGGCCTGGGCCAACGTACAGGAGGGGACGAGCCACTCATATAGGTGAAGATCTCACCTATATGAGGTCAGGAGACCTTAAGGTCTCAGCAGAGTCCCCTGGCTGAGGCTCGTCTTCCCTAATTCTGTCTGAGGTGGCTTTAATTTCATTTTTTGTAAAATGAAGGTATTTTAATTTTTTCCGATTATAAAAGAAATACACACTTGTTGGGAAACATTTTAAGTGACACAGCACAACATGCCATGAAGGACTAAAGCACCCCTGGCAGGCCTTCCCCTAGCCATGACCAGAATGAACCATTTGGTAAAAACCTTTTTTTTTTTTTGAGATGGAGTCTTGCCCTGTTGCCCAGGCGGGAGTGTAGTGGCGCAATCTCAGCTCACTGCAAGCTCCGCCTCCCGGGTTCATGCCATTCTCTTGCCTCCGCCTTCCAAGTAGCTGGGACTACAAGTGCCCGCCACCACACCCGGCTAAATTTTTGTATTTTTAGTAGAGACAGGGTTTCACCGTGTTACCCCGGATGGTCTCGATCTCCTGACCTCGTGATCCGCCGGTCTCAGCCTCCCAAAGTGCTGGGATTACAGGTGTGAGCCACTATGCCCTGGCCAACATGGTGAAACCCCGTCTCTACTAAAAATACAAAAATCTGCCGGGCATGGTGGCGAGTGCCTGTAATCCTAGCTACTCGGGAGGCTGAGGCGGGAGAATTGCTTGAACCAGATAAGCAGAGGTTGCAGTGGGCAGAGATTGTGCCACTGCACTCCAGCCTGGGTGACAAGAGTGAAACTTTGTCTCAAAAAAAAAAAGGTAAAAATCTTTTTAGAGATTTTTTTTTTTTGAGATGGAATCTCGCTCTGTGGCCCAGGCTGGAGTGCAGTGGTGCGATCTCGGCTCACTGCAACCTCCGCCTCCCAGGTTCAAGTGATTCTCCTGCCTCAGCCTTCTGCGTAGCTGGGACTACAGGCACGCGCCATCACATGTGGCTGATTTTTGTATTTTTGTTGTAGAAAAGAGGTTTCACTATGTTGGCCAGGCTGGTCTCGAACTCCTGACCTCAGGAGATCTGCCTGCCTCGGCCTCCTAGAGTGCTGGGATTACAGGCATGAGCCACCACCGCGCCTGGGCAAAATCTTTTTAGACTTTTCCAAGGACATCATCCAGGTAGAAACAGGACATGGACCTATCCTATTTGTTAGTATCTTATTCTTTCCCATTGTGATGGGCTTCTTGAGCCAGCCTTCTTTCCTCCGGCTGCTCCCTCACGGAATGTTGATGAATGGGCTTGAAAACTGCATATCTTCCTGCCTGCTGGGGAAAAGCACCCAGGAAAACGGGCTGGAGAAATACTTCACCTTTCCCTAGGGCTGCAGAAAATGGAACCTAATCCACATCACATTCTTACAAATATTCCTCAAATAAAGGAGGCCCTGAGACACACTGGCCCTAGGTGTAGACACGATGGCCTGTGAAAGTGGCCTTCAGTCACCTGGAAGTCTAACTCTGATTGGTCGTCTAAGGTAGTAATTTGTGTCTGCTAATAATGTTTCAAGTGACATCTTTGTTTCCTGACATGTCTAAGTATTTGTGAATTGTCTTGGTTAGGCCAGGAGAAGACACTTTGTGATTTCCTTACCTCCCGCACGTGTGGAAGTTAAAGCACCCACCACTCCAGAACAAAACCAGTGATTCTGCTAGACTTCTCATTCAGCCAAAGACTCTAGAGTTTGTTTCTCATTTAAATGAAGGAACATGTAGCTTCAGCCTCCCAAAGTGCTGGGATTCTTGGGGGCTCTAAACAGTTCTGTTCAAAGTGGGTCTGCACTGGAAAATGATCTGGATGGCTGAGGCAGGGGAACTTGAGACCTCTGTCAGGCCTGCAGGCCTCTCACCTGGCTGGGGCATTGTCCGCTCTTTGCACTCATGCATACATGTTTATTTATCTACGTTATATATAACATGTTATATATATTATATGCTATTCACATATAAATATCCTACTCTGTATTCTGCTTTGTTTTTCTTAGCCACATAGGATGGATACCTTTTTGTGTTAATACATGCATGTAGGTCCACCTCATTCTTTTTTTTTTGAGACAGGGTCTTGCTCTGTCCCTCAGGCTGGAGTGCAGTGGTACGATCACGGCTCCCTGCGGCCTGGATCTCTCTGGGCTCAGGTGATCCTCCCACTTCAGGTGATACTCCCGAGTAGCTGCGACTACAGGTGTGTACCACCACACCTGGCTAATTTTTTTTTTTTTGTAGAGATGAAGTTTCTCCATGTTTCCCAGGCTGGTCTCGAACTCCTGGGCTTCAGCAATCCTCCCACCTCGGCCTCCTCAGAGTGCTGAGATGAAAGGAATGAGCCACCATGCCCTGCCCATCTCCATTCTTTATACCGTCTTGTTCCTTTAACTGCCTTATTCTTTATACTGCCTGGCACAGGATTCTACTTTTAAGGTACACTGTGATGAACTTAAGCAACACCCCTACTAATGGACGTTTCAGTTGTTTCCGGCTTGGGCCATTATAAACAAGGCTACAAGAAGCATCCTTATCCTTAGATCTTTGCACATTTGCCTAATTACCTTTCTATAATTCAATACCAGAAGCAGAATTCCGGGGTCAAGGGCCATGCATGTGCAAATGGTGATTTACCTGGCTGATAGCAAGTGAGTCTTTACGGAGGCGCCTGCCTAGCATGGAGCAGGATATGGGCACCAGCCAGCCAGACCTACCTCCAACTTGCTGTGTGACCCTAGGTAAATCGCTTTTCCTCTCTGGTCCTCTGCTGCCATTAAGTGAGGGCAACGATGTCTGGAGGTCATTCCAGCGCTAATGTTCTAGTGGCAGGGAAGGCTCAGGGCCAGTGAGAAGATGAAGGCATAAGAACTTACCCTCAGGTGGGTGCCAGAGATGGGGCCCGGGGTGACTGGCTTCCACTGCTCAGAGCCTTCCTCCTGGAAACTGACGTGATAGCCTGTGACAGGCCCAGTTCCCGTATACAGTGGGGGCTCCCACCGCAGCATCAGGGATGTGGCCCGCACCTCGGACACCCGTACATCGTACGGGGGGCCTGTGACAAATGAGAGATGGGCAGAGATGTGTGAGTTGGGCAGCCAGGCAGCCAGCCAGGTGGGCAGCAAGCCCAGCAGTCAGTCAACAAGCTTTTCAGTCCATCAGTCACAGTCAAGCCAGGAAGGGCCTGCTCTGGGTGTCGCCAAGCCCGGGCCAACCTTGGCATCATGGCAAAGCTTGGCTCTGGGCCTGAAACAGGGTTCACTTTTCAAAATGTGCTCAGTCTCCTCTCCTCCTAGTAGCTTCCCTGACCTTCTCCATCCCCATCCCAGATAGCATTAATCCTTCTAAAGTGCTTCAGTGTTTAGTATGGGGGCCAAGGGTGTAACTTCTAGAGTCAGACCTCTGGGGTTCATGTCGAAACTCCACCTCTTCCAGATATGGGGACTTTGGGTGAGATACTTAGCCTCTTTGTTCCTGTCCCCCCATCTGTAAAATGGGGATAATAATAGCTCTTGTAATATAGTGCTTTTGTGAGCATTAGTGAGATAATTTATGAAAAGTGTTTGGTATCTAGTAGGTATCCAATAAATATTAGTTGTTTATAATTGTTGCTGTCAAAAGCATCATACGTTTTAGTTATCTGCCACTCAGATAGAGGTTTTGTGTAGAAAACAAAACTGAGCTGAACAAAATGATGGAAAAGTGTGATTCTCCTTCCTCAGTGGGAGGTGAGGGGCTCATTTGTGAGAAGGCTTACAGGGTTCATGGGAACAGTGGGTAGGGTGGCCAACTGTCCATTTGTCTAAGACTAAGAGGGTTCCTGGGACATGGGATTTTCAGTAGTAAACTGAAAGTCTCAGGCAAACCAGGACTAGTTGCTCACCCCAGCAGTGCACCTTTGGGGCTGGAGATTGGTCTATGTCCAGAAGCAGGCAGGGTCTCGAGTTGGGAAATAGTTTGTGCTGAGCCAGTTGATGGCCCAGATCAGGGGTCCTTTAAGACAGGCTTAGGACTCCATTTGTGTCAGGAATTATAGAGTGGGTTTGTGGAAGGACCAGGGGCCTGGGGTGCAGGACAAACAGTGCAAGCCTGAATGCACAGAGGAGTGCTGCAGCCTTCATCTCATTGCGTAGGTTTGGGGAGGGAGGGAAGGGCAGGCACTGGACTTCAGGCCTGCAGGCCTCTCACCTGGCTGGGGCATCGTCCACTCTTTGCACTCGAACAAGCTGCTGGGTGCCGACAGCTCGCCAACACCTGCCCAGTTGGCAGCCCGGGCACGGAACTCATAAAAGTGGCCTTCACGAAGGTCACTGACCTTGAAGAGCAGAAACGCAAACTGTGAAACTGAGGCTGGGGGAGGGATGGAGAGTGACTCAGAGCAGGAGGTCTGTGGGGGCTTTGCTTTTGTGTTTATTTTTTGAGACATGGTCTCACTTTGTCACCCAGGCTGGAGTGCAGTGGCATGAACATGGCTCACTGCAGCCTCAACCTTCTGGGCTCATGCAGTCCTCCCATGTCAGCCTCTCGAGTAGCCGGGACTATAGGTGCGTGCCACCACACTCAGCTAATTTTTGTATTTTTTGTAAAGACAGGGTTTTGAACATGTTGCAGACTGGTCTCGAACTCCTAAGCTCAAGCAATCCACCCGCCTCAGCCCCCCAAAGTGCTGGGATTCTTGGGGGCTCTAAACAGTTCTGTTCAAGGTGGGTCTGCACTGGAAAATGATCTCGATGGCTGAGACAGGGGAACTTGAGACCTCTGTCAGATTCTGTCCGACTCCAAGACTCAAGCACTGCCCTCCGGTCTCTGCTAAACCAGTCATGACACAGGCTGGGGCCACCTTCCAGCCTTACCTTGCAGACCCGGGTGGGGATGGGCTGCTGATTAACCGCGTGCCAGTCCAGCTCTTCTGAGTCATGCTGGTCCAGGAAGTAGCCCAGGATCTTGCCACCTCCACGACGCTTGGGGGGTTTCCACCCAATGACCATTTCATTCTTCCCGCAGTTCAGGAGGGCAAAGCCATATGGGGCAGACGGGGTAGCTACAGGGAGGTAAGGAGGTGAGGACAGCTGCTCCCTAGGGTGGCTGGATTGGACAGTGGGGCCTGAGGGAGCCAATGAGCCTCCCCTAGTTGGTGCCCGCCCTACTCCAGGGGTTTTCCCCTGAGCCAGCAGTATCTGTGCCTCAGGAGGGCATCGGAGCCTCAGGTTTCTGGGCCTGAAGGTTTTCCCACCCGCTAGAGCTGCTCAGGCCTCATCCCATGACCTCAAGCCATGGTTACTTCCTTCCCAAAGGAAAGGGCAGCCAGGGCCAGCTCCAGTTTCCCTCAGAGGTCGTATGTGCCATGAGCCACCAGGACTGGGCCCTCCTAGATGTGGTCTATGAGCCCCAGCTCCCCACCCAGCCCAGGGAGGTTTGCAGGCTGGACTTGCCCTTGGACTCACCCAGAGCCTGCTTGACCCTGATGGGCTCGGTGGCGGCTGAGCTCTCGCCTACCCCAGCCTCGCTGACTGACCTGACACAAAACTCGTACTCCTTGCCCGTCCTCAGCCCGGGAACTGTAAACCTGGGAGGGAAATGTGCAGCTTTCATGGATGTACAAACAGCCTGGAGACATTCCCAAACTTTCTAGAACAACTTTGTGGAATAAGTGGTCACCAGCGTGGTAGAATTTGAAAGTTCCAGGTCAATTCTTCCTAAAAATATTGCCCTTGATTCCATGGCAATGCCCGAGATGACACCGTGGAGGGGGTAGACCTAAGGGTTTTAAAGGATGTTTGTTTTTCCAGATCCACCCTTAAAATGCAAACACGCTAGGAAAGGTCCTAATTTAAAGCAAAGGCAGCCAACCCTGGACCCAGCGCCACATGGTACATCTTCAAGACTTTGGGCTCTGTCCTTGAAAAAGAACATGTGGAGAAATAGGAACACTTTTACACTGTTGGTGGGATTGTAAACTAGTTCAACCATTATGGAAAACAGTATGGCAATTCCTCAAGGATCTAGAACTAGATGTACCATATGACCCAGCCATCCCACTACTGGGTATATACCCAAAGGATTATAAATTATGCTACTACAAAGACACATGCACACGTATGTTTATTGCGGCACTATTCACAATAGCAAAGACTTGGAATCAACCCAAATGTCCATCAGTGACAGACTGGATTAAGAAAATGTGGCACATATACACCATGGAATACTATGCAGCCATAAAAAAGGATGAGTTTGCGTCCTTTGTAGGGACATGGATGCAGCTGGAAACCATCATTCTTAGCAAACTATCACAAGAAGAGAAAACCAAACACCGCATGTTCTCACTCATAGGTGGGAACTGAACAATGAGCTCACTTGGACTCGGGAAAGGGGAACATCACCCAATGGGGCCTATCTTGGGGAGGGGGGAGGGGGGAGGGATTGCATTGGGGAGTTATACCTGATATAAATGATGAATTGATGGGTGCTGATGAGTTGATGGGTGCAGCACACCAACATGGCACATATATACATATGTAACAAACCTGCACGTTATGCACATGTACCCTAGAACTTAAAGTATAATAAAATAAAAAAATAAAAAAAATAAAAAAATAATAAAAAAAAAAAAAAAAAGAAAAAGAACATGTGGCTGTTCATGCCTGCACTAATGCCGTGATGCAAAAACACAGAGTCCTTTCAGAACCCTCAAAGAGAGCTGTCATCCAGAGACACGCAAGAATGCTCTGGCTTAGAGAAAAATGTCCTTGTCATCCTGTCCCTTCTTGATAAGACCCGAATTGTGGCCCTCTCTCTCTCTTGACCTATCAGCATTCTCCTAGAGCAAATCTTGTTTTGCAGGGAGCTCCTCTCAGCTAGTGGTCCCTGAGGAGTCCCCAGGACTTCAGTCACATCAAGTGTTGACAGCTGGCAGAGCAGCAAGCTCTCTGCTTGGGGACAAGTGCCTCTAAAGGGGGAACATGTCTTTATGGGACAGAGGGAGCACTGAAGTGGGTGATGGTCAGGCAGCACCTGAACAGGGGAGACTGGGATGGCTCCCCAGACCAGACCCCGTTGACAACAGATGACAATGACGATAATGCCGATAGCAATGTGCCCTTGTCTGGCACTCACTTTATGTCTATCTACCAGGTGCTCCTCACAACACCCTCTGAGGAAGATGCTGTTACTTATCCCTCTTCTGGAGATGAGGACAAAGTCTTGGGTGTTGGAAGGGCCCTTAGGGGTGAAACGATCCAGTTTTCTCATGTTACGAGTAGGGAAGCACTACCACAGAGGCAGAGATGGCCAAGAGCACACAGCCAATTAGGGGCTCAGCCCCGATGGTAGCCAGGTCTCCTGAGCACCAGTGTAGCACCTGCCCACCCACCCACCATTCATTCATTCATTCATTCATTCAGACATTTTTGCGAGCCAGGCTCTGTGGAGCCTGATGATTCCACAGAGACCTGGACCACCACAGCCCAACTTAGCTCCCTTTCTGCTGTTGCCCTAGGCTCCAACTCCTGGGCAGCAGGGTTTAGCCTCTTTCCAGTCACGACACATGTAACAGATGAAATGCACATGTGGGACAAGTTCTCTGGACATGCCAGAGCAGCATGCCACCTCCACTTCTGTATGCCACTTCCCTCGGTCATGCCACCCCATTCATGCCAGCCCTCCAACCCCTGCCCTCCCCTTCAGGGAAGAACAGCTGAATGCAAGTTGGAGGAGAGGTGTTATTCTAGGGATAAGCTTGACTCTGAGCTAATTTGTCAAAAACCTGATTATTCTCCAACTTGGGAATTTTATCTGTTTCTGGTAACAAATTATGAGGGACCCCTCACAGCTAACTGTGAGGCACCAAAGACCAATGGGGCACTGGGGCTGTTCCTTTTTCTCGGTCAGATGACCTTGGCTCATGGCCCAGGGTGTGGGCAGCCCAGTCAGGTGTGCTCAGGGCTTGGCAAGTTGTCTGTTGGAAAGGGAAGGGAGAAGTATTATCACCTAAGCCCCCTCCCCGACAGAGCTCCTATATCAAGAGAAGTTACCAGCCCAGAAGCCCCAATACTCACTGTGCCTGCTAGGATGAGGGTCTTTCAGGGCCATGGGATGAGGAGTGAACCTCAGAGTGGAGTGTGAGTTGGAATGTCAAGAGGCCAGGAATGTGGCCCCACCCTCCTGGTTTACAGAGGAAGGAACTGATGCTCAGGGAGGGTGATGGGTGAGTGTCAACTTGATTGGCTGAAGGATGCAAAGTACTGTTCCTGGGTGTGTCTGTGAGGGTGTTGCCAAAGAAGATTACCATTTGAGTCAGTGGACTGGGAGAGGCAGACCCACCCTCAATCTCGGTGGGTACCATCTAATCAGCTGCCAGCGTGACTAGGATAAAGCAGTAGAAGAATATGGAAGGAGGAGACTGGATGATCTTTAGGCCTTCATCTTTCTTCCATGTTGGATGTTTCCTGCCCTCGAAAATTGGACTCCAATTTCTTCAGCTTTTGGACTCGGACTTACACCAGTGGTTTTCCGGGAGCTCTCAGGCCTTCGGCCACAAACTGAAGGCTGCACGGTTGGCCTCCCTACTTTTGAGGTTTTAGGACTCGAACACGCTTCCTTGCTCCTCAGCTTGCAGACAGCCAGTTGTAGGACTTTACCTTGTGATTGTGTGAGTCAATACTCCTTAATAAACTCCCCTTCATATGTACATCTATCCTGTTAGTCCGTCCCTCTAGAGAACCCTGACTAATACAGAAAGGGTGAAGGGTGGTGTGGAGCCTGAACACAGGCCTGCCTGGCTCCAAAGCTCTCCACTGCTCTGCCTTCCCCACCTCTCTCTGGCTGTAAGCTCCTGGAGGGATGAGACCAAGGTATGGTCATCTCTATCCATGGAGTCCTGCAAATAGCACACTCTCAATGAGGTTTGTTGAAAAAGACCATCTGGGTTCAAGTCCCAGTCCTGCCACTTACTAAGCTACAGGGGCTTTGGCAAGTTATGTAACCTTATGTAACCTCTCCAAGCCTCAGTTTCTTCATCTGTAAAATAATAAAAATAATAGTCCTACATGTATAGACTTGCAGGTAGAACTAGATGACCTCACATAGGAAAAATGCTAGAACAGTACCTGACGCAGGGTAGATACTGTGAAACGCTAGGCTTCTGATTATTATGGCTCCCCTTCGAGGATGCCTGGTGCAGGAAGGTGGGTGATCTGGTTTGACTCGGTGCCTCCACCCAAATCTCATGTTGAATTGTAATCCCCAGTGTTGGGGGAGGGACCTCGTGGGAGGAGATTGGATTGTCGGGGCGGATTTCCCCTTTGCTGTTCTCAAGACAGGGAGCAAGTACTCATGAGGTCTGGTTGTTTGGAAGTGTGTAGCACTTCCCGCTTTGCTCTTTCTCCCTCTCCTGCTCCCACCATGTAAGACATGCTTCCTTCCCCCTCGCCTTCCTCCATAATCATAAGTTTCCTGAGGCCTCCCTAGAAGCAGAGGCCCGTACAGCTCCCAGAACTGTGAGCTGATTAAACCTCTCTATAAAAGAAATCACCCAGTCTCAGGTATGTCTTTATAGCAGTGTGAGAACAGACTGATACAGGTGGGCAGACGTACCTGGTGCCTTGGATGGGTTTGTTGTTAACTGTTTGCCACTCAGATGACCCCACCTCCCGGGAGTAGATGTAATAACCCAGGAGCTCTGGGTCTTTCACAGGATCCCATGTCAGGGAGACAGAGGTCTGCGTGTCTCGGAAAGCTTGAACTTGAGCTGGAGGAGGGAGGGTAGCTAAAAAATAGAAACATGGGCTGAATGAGAAGGCTGATTTACGTGGCTCTGACAAGCTGGGGAAGGGGAGGAGCATGGGGAGAGGCCAGAAGGAGCTCCCACAGCAATCAAGGTGCATGAATTCCTGACCTGCTGGGGACTTTGGGAACTCTTCCATAGGCCCAGAAGTGTATCTGAGAAGTCCTCTCTCCCCTTACCTCTGAGCATCTCTGCTTCCTCACTAAAGCACAAAAGCATACTCACTCATTCATCCTTACACACACACTCTCTCTCACTCAAAAGTCACCAAATCTGATAGCTTTCCTCAGTCCTTATCTTTAATCTCAGTTTTCTTTCCTTGAAACTTCTCTACCGATTTTCGTGGCTCCCTGAAACTAAGCTCCTTGAGGTAGGCGCTGCTGTAACTTGTTTAATGGATAGATGGATGGTTGGTTGAATGAATGGATGGATAGATGGATGGTTGGTTGGATGGATGGATGGTTGGATGGATGGATGGATGGATGGATGAATGGATGGATGGATGGATGGACAGGTGGGTATGTGGATGAATAGATGGATGGATGGATGATGGATGGATGGATGATGGATGGATGGATTGACGGATGGATGGATGGATAGATGGATGGATGAATGGATGGATGAGTGGACAGGTGGATTCATGGATGAATAAATGGATAGATGGATGAATAGATGGATAGATGGACTGATGGATGGCAGGTGCATGATCTTCCTAGTTCTCTTTTTATTTCTGAATTCCTTACACATCCTTTGGTGGTTCTCTATTTTCTTTTGGCCCCCAAACATTGGACTCCTCCAAGCTTCTGTTCCTTGACCTGTTCCATTTTTTCTCCTCTCTTCTTATTCCTAAGGGTCCTGCCTATCCCAGGTCTTCACCCCTCACCTCTTTGAAGGTTTCACCTCTAGCCCTGCCCTCCCTTCCTTTCTGAATTATACCAGAGCCTTGCCTGGTACAATTTAAGTCTGGTTTATGGTCCAGAGACTGCCCACATCTGATGACAAACTGCTCACTGGCCAAGCCCCAAATCAAATCCAAATGTTCACCAGAATTAAAGAAAAACACCACTTGCTCACCAACTTGTTCATACGTGCTGTGTGTGTGCGTGTGTGTGTACATGTGCGTGTGCGTGTGTTTACTTTTTCCCTTCTAAATTATTGAAGCAGAACAAATCTAGAATTTTGAAATCTTCTCCAAATGGGACCTTCAGCAAACCAGGCTTTTCTTGCATAGGTGGCACTGTAGAAAGGTTCCTTAAAGGGCTGGTTGTGATGGCAGCTACAGGGAACCTTCTAATCTGATGAAAGGGTAAAGAACCTCAGAATCCAGAGGTCTCAGAGGTGGGAGCCCTGGGAAGCTGGGGTCAGGATGGAGTTGCAATTGGGAGACGCAGGAAGGAGCCAGAGGTAGGAGCAGTAACGAGGCCCTTTAAAACAATGGGTTTGGGCCGGGCACGGGTGGCTCATGCCTGTAATCCCAGCACTTTGGGAGGCCGAGATGGGCGGATCACGAGGTCAGGAGATCGAGACCATCCTGGCTAACACGGTGAAACTCCATCTCTACTAAAAATACAAAAATTAGGTGGGTGCGGTGGCAGGCGCCGTAGTCCCGGCTACTCGGGAGGCTGAGGCAGGAGAATGGCGTGAACCTGGGAGGCGGAGCTTGCAGTGAGTGGAGATCACGCCACTGCACTCCAGCCTGGGTGACAGAGCGAGACTCTGTCTCAAAAACAAACAAACAAACAAAAACAAAACAAAACAAAAAAAACAATGGGTTTGCCAGTTGAGGACAGCAAGGTGTGCAGCTTGGAGATGACTCTCCCAGGTCCCCCGTTATGCTGCAGATGAGCAGTGTCCTGCCTGGTAAGCCAGGGCTCAGGTGGGACAGCTCAACTCCCACCAGGCAGGGTGCCGGGGGCTGCTTGGGAGTGGGCTGCAGGATCTAGGGGCAGGCCAGAGACCTGTAGAATGGAGGGGCCACTTGCTTGCACAGCTGCTGTGCGGGACCCGGCTGCACTCTGTAACCCATTCATTGCTGATCTGGAAAAAAGCAGAAGGCTCTCTCCCTCCATGAGCCTCCTGCCCAGAGAAATGTAATTTCTGTTGTCTTAAAACTCGCCAGGCCTGAGGTCAAATTGCTTTTCAGCTTCATGATGGGTAGAAGGGAGCAGGGACAGGGAAGTGGGCAGGGCTTTGTCCTTGCAGCTTCAGGTCTTGAGCCTGGCCTGGCCTGCCTCCTCCCCGACCCCCTGCATCACGAGGGTACCTGGTTGGCCCCGCAAGGCGATGGGCTCACTGGGCTCTGAGGGATCGCTCAGGCCATACTGGTTCATTGCTCGCACTCTGAAGACATATGACTTCTTTTTCTCCAGGTCCAGAACGGCGAATCTCGGAGATTTCACAGGGCTTTCCGTGCTGATGGCCTCCCAGGTGCCACTACCTATGACTGACTGAAGAAACAGAGGAACTTACATTGGCTAAGTGGTTGCCCAGACCGGCTCTCTGCTGGTCACCTCCGATGATCTCTGTCCCCAGCCCATGTGCTTTCTTGATCCTCTATACTCAGCCCAGGCTGACCCTGAGCACGGAGCTCTGCCCCATCTGCCTCCTCGCCTCTCCACCTGGATACCTACCGAGACCTCACGTCCATCCTGTCCACGACGCAGCTCCAGAGCTTCCCACACCTGCAGTGCATTGGTTGCCCCCATCCTTCCAGTCCCCCGGGTGAAACCCCTGGAGCCACCCTTGGCTTTTCCTCTCTTTGTCTCATGCCCTAAATGTGCTCTATCAACAAATTCAGTTGACTCACTCTTCAAAATTTACCCAGAACCCAGCCATGTTTTATCGCCCTCATGCTCCCCACCATAACCTTGATGCAGGCTGTCAGTACCTCATGCCTGAATGATCTGAATAGCCTCTTGGCTGGTCTCCCCTCCGTTTCTACCTATAACCCAGTTCCGTCTTGTTCAAAACCCACCTTCCTGGGGAGTGGGGAGGCCCTCCCAGCCACTCCATCTAAAAATGTCAGCAGCTCCTCTCCCCACACTTCAAGTTCCCCTCCCGGCTCGGCGTCTTTCTCCTTAGCGTCTACCACTCACTACTGTACTTAATATTCTACTGATTTACTCCATTTATCATTGGCACTCCCTTCCCCGACTGCTGTGTCCCCAGGACGGAGAACAGCACTGGCACGTGGCAGGTGCTCCATCTATGTTTCTGGGACAAACGAATGAACAAATGAATGAATTCTCACAATAACCCTGCAGTAAAGTGTTAAATTCTCTGCCGATGAGGAAAGTCAGGTTCAGAGAGTTTCGGTAACTTGGCCGAAAGTCCTGTATCTAATAACTGGTGGATATGGTATTTCACTTCACTCAGGTGTGGGTAGCTGCAAACCTGTTTACTCTCCACAGTGTCAGGGACCCAGAAAGCAGCCAGAAACTCCGAGTCTCTGGGCAGATGGAGGGTGAAGCGCCCGGGGTGATACAGATGAGAGAGGCACCCAGAGACCCTTTCTGCTGAGTCTGGGCAAGAGAGCTAAGACCTAGAAGCACCAGAGGACCCACTGATTCCATCCTCTGTGGTCTTCCCCCTCCCAAGCCCATCTGGCTGTCAGTGGCCTAGACCAGGTAGGACAAGAAATCACCATAAGAAACCATGAAGACTGCTGAGCTCCTACTGTGTGCCAGGCTCTATTCGAAGTCTTTATGTGAGCTCATTAATTTGATCCTCACATTAACCCTACAAGCTGTGTATGATTATTATCATTTTATGGAAGAAGAAACAGGCGTATAGAGAAACTAAGTAACTTGCCCAAGGTCACACAGCTGGTAAGTAGCAGAGATAGGATTTGAACCCAAGCAGTCTGACGCCAACCTCTCCACCATGATACCCTACCACCTCACAAAACTCAATTATCTACAGCTTTCCCACGTCAGAGAAAAAGGATTACCCATGAGTGTGAAAAGAGAGGCCCGTTTGGATAACCAGAGCCAGAGATTCCTCCCTGGAAATTTTAAATTCATTTATTCCCTAAACTTTCTCTGTCCACCCGGTTTGTGCCAGGCATTGTGCTGGGCACAGAAAGTAGTGAGAAGATAAACTTAGTCTGTGTCTTCAGGGAGATAGTCAAGAACACCTCCCTGGGAAGCACTGACAGATCCCGGGGATTGCAGGCTCTGGCTGCGGGCTGTGTTTTATTTCATCTTCACACGGCAGGTTCTCTATTCTATGCTGGAGGAAACTGAGGCTCAGAGAAGTTAGGACACTCACTCGGGATCACACAGCAGAAGGCAGGATTTGAATAGATTTTAACACCCATGCTGTCTTCTACTCCGCCATCCTGTCTCCCCTCCACTGTGAAGTCCACTCTGTAAGACCTGCTGCATCCTCGCCGGGGTCTCCCCTGCCCCCACTCGATCCCCAGTGAGAGCCACCTCCTAGTGCTCATCACTCCGTAGGCTCTGCAAGTGCTGCTGGTTCCTGCCCCTGGCTGGAGGGTACCAGCCTCGTTTCCCTCCCAACATAGTCCCACCAAGAAGTGCTTGGCCCAGTGTGTGGTCTGATGCCAGCCGACTTGCGGGGCAGGGAGGTACCCAGGCAGTGGTGGATCATATTGTCATTGTTGTCTGTGCCTTGTATTTTGTGTATTTCCATGAACAGCCTCAGGAACAACCAGCAGTGAGTGGCCTCCCAGGGCTAGAGGTAGCCGCAAAAGGCTATTCAATCCATCCCCATGCCTCTGTGTGCGGCCATGCCTGGCCCCTTCCAGCCAGGGGCTTCTTGTTTATTCTCTGACGGCCTCCCCAGGGGACACTGCCCAGGGTCCCACAGCATGCTGTTTCTCAGGCTGGCCTGGGGCTGGGGCCTCGGGGTCCCCTACCTTCTCCAGGGAATATGTCAGTGGCGCTCTGCCCCGGGGCCTCGGCTCCTCCCAGGCCAGAACCACATAGGCCTCTCGGATCTCGCTGGCGTGGACATTGGTCGGCGGTGAGGGGATGGTCACAGTATCTGGAATCAGAGTCACCCGGGGCCGAGATGGGTGGGCCTTCAGAGACCCCCTAATCTCAGTGCCTCATTCCACGGAGGAGGGAACTACATCTCCACCCGTCCCCAAGAGAGGGGTAGTAATTGGCTCCAGGTCACCCAGCAATGCTGGGCAGAGCTGGGGCCAGAACCCAGGTCTCCCCCTGCCCCGCCCAGGACTTCCCAACATGTTGCCTCCTCCAGGAGGGCCATAGCCAGATGGGCCACCGTGACCCCAGCACTCTGGCTGCCTCCGACTAGGCCCCACCTGCCCTGATCCCCCACACCCTGCACAGGGACAGTTTCTGCCTTCTTGCCAGTTCACTTCCCAGAGTTTCCAGAACGATACAGAGTTTCCAGAACTATACAGAGTTTCCAGAACGATAGAGAGTTTCCAGAACTATACAGAGTTTCCAGAACTCCAGAACGATAGAGAGTTTCCAGAACGATACAGAGTTTCCAGAACGATACAGAGTTTCCAGAACAATAGAGAGTTTCCAGATGATACAGATTCCAGAACTACATAGGAGGGTCCCGCATACCTTCAAAATCGTCTGTGCTGATGGTGATCTTGTTTCCCAGACCAAAGGGGATCTCTAGGATGAGAAGAGAGCATGGGAGGGTGGGGGGTGGGACAGGAGGAGTTAGGCCAGGGCCTACCCCACACCAGGCTCTTCGTCCTGCCCTGTCCCAGTCCTGGCCTTGCAGCCCTCGCTGTGCAACCTCAGACAGGTGCCCTGTGACCTCAGCTTTCTCAGGAGTCCCAAGTGGAGCCCTGCTGCTCTCAGGCCCTGGTAGATACTCTTTCTCTTGGGACAAGTGGAGACAGAGAGGAGGAAGGAGGCGCCTGGGGCCGGGCACCCTGCCATGGTGGAGCTTCTAGCACACCCAAGTCAGCGTGGCTCCCGAGGGCTGAGAGGGCCGTGTCCCCACACTCAAGCTGAAGGACATCTGACAGGTGCTGGGGTGGGGTACTCCCTCAGACTGGTCTCTCCCATGGACGGTTTGGTTTCGCCCATTAGACTAGCTGTATCTTCCTTCTCAGGCTAGGGGTTCCTAAGGACCGGATTGTGCCTCCTCCATCAGACTGGAAGTTCTCGAGGGCTGGCCTTTGTCTCCTTCGTTAGACTAGTGTTTACTGAGGGCTGGGCTGTGCTTTCTCCATCAGACTCGGGGTTCCTGAGGGCTGGATTGTCTCCCGTGTGAGGTAGTCCTGAGGGTTCCCTGACTGATGTTCTAGAAAGTCGCTTAGGACCTCTAAACCCACCTGTCTTCCTCCGGGCTGCATCATGGTCGCCCATGACAACCAACTCTGAGGCCTTGGAGGGGAGGCTGCTGCCCGCCTTGCTGATGGCTCTCACCCGGAACCGATAGCTCTGACCTTCGATGAGGCCTTGGATCGGGCACCGACAAGTCCCTCCGGGGGCCTCATGGCAGGAGACCCATTCCCCAGAGTCACCCTGGCACCTGTTGGAGACAGGCCCGCCTTTCAGCCCCTGCCCACACTGCACACTTTCCCAATGTGTGCCTCTACGAGGACTTTTCTTTTCTTTTCTTTTTAGACGGAGTCTTGTTTTGTTGCCAGGCTGGAGTGCAATGGCACCATCCCCGCTCACCACAACCTCCGTCTCCCTGGTTCAAGCAATCCTCATGCCTCAGCCTCCAAAGTATCTGGGATAACAGACGCACGCAACTACCACCTGGCTAATTTTCGTATTTTTTGTAGAGACAGGGATTCACCATGTTGGCCAGACTGGTCTCAAACTCCTGACGTCTCGTGATCCACCTGCCTAGGCCTCCCAAAGTGCTGGGATTACAGGCGTGAGCCACCGTACCCGGCCTGAGGACTTTTCTTTAACTGGGGGAGCCTGCCCAGCTCATCTCTACCAATTAAAGTTCTTCTCTCCAATGGAAGAGGCTGGTTCCAACTTCGGGTCCCCGGGAGACCTTTTCACCATCCCTGATGCTGCCCAGCAGCAGTGCCTTTCATGGGGGATCATCGTGAGCCCACGGCTGTGCTGTGCCCTCCACACCCAGCCCTTGTTTCATCTCCCTGGAAGTCCTGGGGGCATGTGTGGTCACCTTCACTGTACACATGGAGGGTCTGTGGCTCAGAGAGTGACAAGACCTGCCCAAGGTCACACGGTTAGGATTCACCTGAGCTTGTCCCCTCCCTAAGTTGGCGTGCATTCCAGGTTGACCCTCCAAGCCTGGGCTCTCTGGACCCTCTTGGTACCATTGTCCCAGGCAGTGTGACAGTGCACGTTACCCTTATTGTTACCAGCTGGTTGGGGTAGTCATAACATGTGGGTCCAAGTCTTGTCTCCACCACTAATGACAAATGTGTCTTTGAGCAAAGTCATCTCCCCACATACCTTGGTTTCCCTATCCATAGAAGGGGGCATTAGATAGACCCCTCCTCTTTAGAGAGGGGTCGTTGTAAGGATGGAAAGAGATGAGGCATGCCCCTAGCATGCTCATGAGCCCGTCTGTGGCAGCATCAGCTATTTCCTCAAGCTGGGCCTTCAGAGCTGGCCACACAAGAAGGAGGCCGGAGGTTCTGGGCTGTCAACCTGTTTGCCTCCTCCCTTGGGATCAGTGCTATTCCATCTCTCTCTGTCACTCAGGAAGGAAAATAGCCCATGAATTCACTGTGCTCAGGGTTCAAGCACTCCCTGTTTTGCCCCTCTGGGTCAGCTCTAGAGGGTCCACAGGGCAGTAGCCGACTCCAGCATAGAATTCTAGGTATCAGCATGACAGAGACTTGGAGGCATGGATGCCCCTCCATTGCCCCAAATGACACAGCACAGCCTGCCTCCTGTCCTGTTCTGAGGAGCGGGGGTGTGGGGTTTCTCTGAGGCCAGGCATGGGGCCTCCCCTTTGCTGTGGCTCCCACAACCAGACAGAATTCTAGCCCTAGGGCCTCTGCCACTCAAGAGGCCGACTCACCGCTCGATGGAGTAGGCAGTGATGGCGTTGCCCCGGGTGTCACTAGGCGGGGCCCAGGTTAGGATGAGGCAGTCTCTGTTCACATCCAGGCATCGGACGTTCAGTGGGGAGCCTGGGGCCCCGGGGTTCTCGGCCTCGGCATCTGAAACCCGGGGGTGAGAGGGAGGCCCGTCTAGTCAGTGGCCATTTGGTGACAGGCCCTTCCCACTCCCATCCAGCATCCTCTTCTCATCCATCCTCCAGGGGCTCAGTTTTGATCTTGAGGACTGGGGCCTGAATATTAGTCCCCCCACCCCCATAGCAGTATCTGAGGGAAGGGTGACAGCACCACTTCTTGGGGGCCCATTTTACACCAAGTACCTGAACAAGTGGAATAATTAATTCCAGCCCCAGAGCAGCCTTCCCCTCTTTGGATGGGGAAACTGAGTCTCACAGAGGTGAGTGAGTGACCTGCCCAAGGTCACCCAGCTGGTGAAGTGACAAAGCCAGGATGTGAACCCAGGCCCTAAGCAGTGGCCAGAATCACTCCAGCCCCACACTCAGCAACCCGCCTCCTTGGCTCTAGCCGGGCTAACTCTCAGGCCACGTCCCTTTGGAGAGTCACAGGATATCATGTGGAGTCTTGGAGACCCCAACCCAAAGCCCTGATTTTATGGCAGAGAAATTGAGGCCCCAAGACAGCAGGGCCGTTGCCTAAGGTTCCACAGCAAACGAGGGGCAGAGCCCTGGTCTCTGGGCTTCTGCTGCCACCTTGCACGCACCCATGCCCTCACCTCTCACAAGCACGTAGGTGCTCTGTTCCCGGGGTCCGAAGGGTGAGGGCACCTGGACCGTGTAGAGCCCCTCATCCTCCTTGTAGGTGCAGGACACCTTCAGGGACGCCTGGCGGTCTGTGTAGAGGATCTTCCGACGTCTCGAGGACCTCAGTAGCCTCCCTGTGGAGGGGAAGCGGGGGGCCATTGAGTTTGTGGGGGGTCCTGGTCTCACCTGGGAACCGTGGAAACTCGGGGGGCCTGGAGACCCTGGCTAGGCAGACAGAGAGGCTGGTGAGGCTCAGCTCAGGCCTTGGGTGCAGCTGGTGGCCTCCAGGGCTTTGCCAAGGTAGCAGAGAACTCTTCTTTGCGGAGGGCTTGGGGAGTAGGGAAGGGCCAGTGTGGGGCTGGGGCTCAATGAGGGAGTGGGGGTTTAGGGACATAGCCAGTGACAAGGTGAGGAGTTGTAGGTTCTCTGAGGAAGTAGGAGCAAGAGAGATGGGTCCCTGTATGGGGTCAGGGGACTCAAAGAAGGAGGGCCCTTTTGCGGGGGGTGGGAGCTCAGTAAAGGGCCTGGGGCCTCGGTGAGGCGGGTGGAGGACTTGTTGAGGGGTTAGGGGTCGGGGAGGGCAGTGAGGGCTCACAGGATGGGAGCTTAGGAGGTGGATGGGGACTCAGAAGCGGAGTCCGGGGCTCAGGGGCGGGCCCTGCCCTGAGGCCACACTGTGGGGCCAGCTCTTCTCTTTACCCCATGGGAAGGCTCCACCCTCCGGTCAGCACCTCCATTCTGGAAGATCTATAAGTTTGGGAAAACGTCTCAGCCTTGTTGTTGCAGCTGTCAGGGGTTCTGATGGCTTCCCTACTCCCCCAGCAGGTACAGCCTCCCTGGGCTCAGAGCTGGCAGTGCCAGAGGGGCACTTTACTCTGGGTCCTTAGGCTATAGGCCTGCCTTGGCTCTGACCAGGCTTCTCCAGGCCTTGCCTGAGACGTCCCCAGAGGCCTCCCAGCCCACAGGTCAGCAACTGTTTATCTGCACCACAACCTTGACTCTGAAAAGCCCGATGCAACTGTCGTAGCCTGCCCCGAGTGCTTGTGGTGCCCTCCTGCCTCCCGACCTTGGGGCTCTGTTCCCATTGCTTTGAGTGCCCTTACTCACTTTTTTTTTTTTTTTTTTTTTTGAGACAGAGTCTTGCTCTTGTCCCCCAGGCTGCAGTGCAGTGATGCCATCTTGGTTCACTGCAACCTCTGTCTCCCAGGTTCAAGCGATTCTCTTGCCTCAGCCTCCCGAGTAGCTAGGATTACAGGCACCCACCACTGCGCCTGGCTAATTTTTTGTATTTTTAGTAGAGACAGGGTTTCACCATGTTAGCCAGGCCTGAACTCTTGACTTCAGGTGATCCACCCGCCTCAGCCTCCCAGAGTACTAGGATTACAGGTGTGAGCCACCACGCCTGGCCTCCCTCACTCACTCTTAGGGAGGTAACGATGCATGCAAATGGCTGAGCAGGTGCCTGGTCAGTGCTGGTGGCTACAACTGTGCTGATGGCTTCCTCCCTCCTCCCAGGTGGACACAGCCCCCTGGGCTCATGCACATCTGCCCCTACCCTTTGCCCCAGCCCCAGCCCAGGGCCTGGCACCCCACAGATGCTTGGTGGCCATTTGTGGGGTGGCATGGTCTGACCACACCTGGCTGTACTCCTGCTCTCCTCTGCCTCTTCAGCTCAGTTGGTACTGGTTGGAGAGAGTCTCTCCGCTAGGGGTCCTCTCTGGCTCTGAGTTGAGCTTTGGAGGTGCTAGCTCTGGAGGCTGGGGGCCAGGACTGGGGGTCCTCACCGTCTCGGAACCACTGGATGCTCTCAGCATCTAACACATCTTCCGAAAACAAGCATGACAAGGAGAAGGGTTCCTTCTCACGAGCAAAGACTGGCTTCAGCACCGAGGTGAATTCCACGCTGGGGCCAAACATCGATCCTGGGGTGGGAATGAAATTTGGGGCAGAAGTTTTTGAGGCAGCCAGCCTGGCCTGGGACTTAGGAGTGAGGACTTTTCTGGGGCATCCCCTCTCTTCTGGGTCTTGACTGGGAGAACGGGACCTGGCCTTGGGGTGGGATGGGAAGAGACTTATCTAGGTAGGGGCCAGAGAAGCCAAAGAGCAAACATCTGAAGGCCAAGTCCACTGGTTTTTCTGGCTTTGCCTTTCAAACCCAGTTTTAGTCAGAGGACAGTTCAGCAGCTGGGACAGCTCTGGGGTACCCTGCGGCCCTTAGAAGTCAGGTGCGAGTGTTACCAGCTCATACACAAACCCCGGTGGACATCCTTTTATGGGCAGGGGATGGCTGTATTCTAAACAGGTACCATAGTGGGTTGGGGAGCAAAGCCTGAACAAAGAATCCCAGGTCCCATGCTCCCCCAGCTGACTTACTTTTGAAGATCTCTGAATCGAAGCCGGCATCCTTCCCCAGGTAAGCTGAAAACCAAAGGCAAATGGAGTTGGAGAAGGTTCAGACCCCACATTCCTATGCTATTTTGGGGACATAGGCTTTGGATATGAGTTCGAGTCCTGGTCTGTTGGTGGCTCCCCCTTGTGGCTTTGGGAAAGTTCTTTCACCTCTCTGTGCCTCAGCTTCTTCAGCAGTAAAATGGGACAGTAATTCCTACCTGGGGCAAGGAATGAGCGGGTTCACATGAACCAAGCCCCCAGCCATAGCCTGACGCGTGGCAGGTTCTCAATACATACTGGTTTCCTTTGTCTCCCCAAACGTGCCCCCAGGATCACGCATTGTCTTCACAGCGGTCAAGCCCAGTCAGAGACGCAGAGATGCGGGCATTTCTGGTGGGATCAGGGAGAGTGGTGGGGGAGGGGCAGCACTGAGAGAGTCCAGGGGCTGAAGGGTGAAATCCAAGGTAATGTTGCCACAGACCACCAGAGAATAGTAACAGCAGCTGTCACTCACACAGCGCTTGCCTCATGCTGTGAGGATTAAACGAGCCAATTAAACACATTGACTCATTTAATCTTCACAACAGCCCTGTCAGTTGATACTATTATTACCCTCTCAAACAGATGAGAAAACTGAGGCACAGCTGTCCAGACAGCACTCCAGCAGCCTGAAGCTATGACATGACACTGGTCCCTGGAAAGGCCCTTCCTGAGCAAGGTCCAGAGAAGGGCAGGAGGCTGCCCGAGATCACACAGGTCAGTGGAAGTTAGGATTGGAACTCAGGGCTCCTGCCCCCCAGGTCACTAAAATCACCCAAGTTGCTATGGAGATGAGAGCAGAGAGGAGGGTGGTAGTGGCGGTGAGTAGAGTAGGAGGAGCAGGGGGTTGGCTGGAGTCTGGGGCCAAGAGTAAACCTGGTGGACCCTGGAGCTGCCAGCCTTGATGGAGAGAGGGACAGGGATCTGGAAGGAGTGGTGGGAAGGATGGGTGGGCAGAGGGAGGCAGAGCCCCAGTCCCTGACCTTGCGCTTGACTCTGGGCACGGCCTGTGGGGACAGCTCAAATTTCTGCACAAGAGCTTGGCCTGGCAGCAGGATCTGCCTCCTAAGAGCTATTTAGGGAACAGGACAGTGGGTGGAGACGGCTGTGCAGGACAGTTTAACAAGGTCTGATGAGAGGCAGGGAGGGTGGGCTGGGATCCACCTGTCTACTGCCCAAGACAGCTGCCTTAGGAGTGTGTGTATGAGTGCGCGTGTATGAGTGCATGTGTGTGAGAGTGTGGATGTGTGTGCATGTGTGGGCTTCTCTCTCCCGGGGGTCCTGGAACTCAGTGCATGGCATTCTTCCGGGCCCAAATGTGTGACCCCCTTGGGCAGTGCCCTGCCCTGGTCATGGGAGTGGGTACCACATGCCAAGGCTTATCACCTCATTTAATCAACACGGGCATCTGAGAGAGGTGGTAGGATTGTAGGATTCTTCCTTTCACAGATGACAAATAGAGGCTCAGAGAAGTGAGGTGGCTTCCCGGGTTTACACAGCCAGTCGGCATCAGAGCCAGGATGTGAACTCGGGTCTGGCTGACTCCTGAGTGTCTCCCTGCTTTATGCTGTGATTTCAGATGCCCAGGGGGTGACCTCCAGGAGAGGCCCAAGCCCAACTGGAAAATGTGCACCAGAACCCACATGGGGCAGTGAGGGTCAGGTGGGGAGTTGCTGGGGTTTGGCCTTTGCCCCGAGGACCCCTCAGTAGGGTTGGCAGGGCCAGACCACCCTCCCAGAGGCCCTGAGATGGATCCCGACCTAAGTGCAATCCGGTGGGCCAAGCATGCTCTCTGGCATGGCGGGCAGGTGGGTTCGCCTTGAACAGCTGTGTAGGTTGTGCTCTGCGCAAAGATATCCCCTGAGAGAGCAACGTGGGGGCTAAAATTCAGTCTGTTTTCCATTTGCCAAGCCATGTGCCCTGGAGTGGGAGCTGCACCTGCCTGCAGAAAAGGGGCCTCTTTTGCTAATTCATCCACTCAGTTCACACAAAAGTGCCCACCATGCCACTGATGACTCTGCAGAGAGAGCTGAGTTCAGGTCCCAGCCCTGCCACCATCTGGCTCAGGATGAAATCAGGTACCATCAGGGGTGTCTGGCACACAGTGAAGACTCAGGAGCGGTCAGTTCCCTTCCCCTCTCCCAGTTTCTCTTGACACCAACCCACAGGGACAGGTGATCCTGTCTCACTCACCTTCCACCATCAGCCCATGCCAGGCTGATGGAGGAGACTATCACCTGCTATGAAGGCCTCCAGAGAAGCGGGAGTCTCCAGGGCTGCCCTGGTCAGCCAATGCCAGGCTGAACAGCCTGTGCCAACGGCCTTTCCTCAGGTCTCACGCAGACCCATGTCCTTGTCTGCTCAGCTTGGGTTTGCTGTGGCCTGGACTGCCTGTTGGGGATGGGAGGACTTACTGCGGACGAGGACTTTGGCGAAGGAGGAGGCCTGGCCGTAGGCATTGTTCACTCGCACAGTGTAAGTGGCTGAGTCCTCAATGGTGCATCTGAAAAGGAGAGAAGGAGAAGTTCCTCCCAAGACTGCTGGGCTCCATGGGAAACACAAGTCCCCATATGTGGGTGGGAAAGGCTGGAACTAAGGAAAGCCTCATGGTGCCAGGAAGAGACTTTGGTCACAATCTCTGAAAAGCTGTGTTTTTAGGTTGGCCACTGCACCTTTCCATGCTTCGGTGTCCTCTGAAAAACTGGGGACATGACACCACCTAAACCATCTCAGGAGAAAGTGCTTTGAAAATATGATATGCCACATTGCAGTTATTGCTGACTCTGGAGGATCAGAGAGGTTAAGTGACTTTCCCAGAGTCACAGAGCAAATGGAATTCAACTCAGCTTCAAACAAGAATCCTGGAGCGGGAGCCTCCTTCCTTCTCAGAGAGCAGCAGACAAACTTGGTCAAGGCAGACTGCAATCTGGGTAGAACCGGGCCAGACACCCAGGTGTTCCCAGTCTCAGATATGGGTCTCACCACCAACCAGGCCAACCCTGTCATGTTCCCAGTGGAAGCCTGGGCCAGCTCCATCCTAGGGGCACGCTGGTGACAGAGAGGAGGTGGTAGGATGTGGCACCTCTGGCCCCATTAGCAAGCAGAGGCCCCTTGATGCCTGCTTTTTGCACTGGTCACTCAGCGCAGGAATCCCTCTGGCTTCCAGGAATCCCTCTGGCTTCTGCCTGCCCCTGGAGGTCCCCTGGGCCTGCACACCTTCGCCGACTCTGCAGTCCATGGGGTGCCTCCCTTATATGGTCAGATATTTATGTGTCCCCACTTCTGGAAGGTAAGATGAGTGCTCTGCTTATCTTTGTGCCTCTGAGGTCTGGGTTGGTTGAACTGGGGGGTTTGGTGTTTGGGAAACAATCCAGATAGAGAGAAATGGCTCACACCAGGCCCTGCTGCATAGTAGCTGTACAAGACCCTTAACTTTCTGGGCCTGTTTTGTTGCCTGTGACATGGGGTGCTCCCTCAAGCATGGTGGCAGGGATTATGGATTGTATGTGAAAAGCACCTAGCACAGGGCTTGGCACCTGGGAGGAACTCAGCATGTGGCAGCTGATATGAATGACGAGTGACACATATCATCTCATTTAATGAGCCACTACACCTGATATTCCCACGTGGCCTCCCCGTATGCGCCCTGCCTCTTCCCTGAAAACCATGCTTAGGACTCACCATCTCCTGAAAGGTTGAACTCTCTCCCATGTAATTGCTTCCCCTCACATGTGTACGTCTGTATATACAAGCACATGTGTGAGCACTGTGTACGTGCATGTGTGCACGTGTGTGTGCACTGTGTATGTGCATGTGTGCATATGTGCACGCACAGGTGCATATGTGTGCGTATTATGGTATTTTCTTTCCCCCACAAGGAGCCTTCCCAGCATGCCTAGTTCAGCGTCCAGTCCTCACGGCCAGCCTCTGAGTCCAAATTTCTCACCGTGTATCTCAAGGCATCGGAATCACATAGTGGGTGTGTTAAATATCATTTCCTGGGCTCCGTTCCAGACCTGCTTAATCTGAATCTCTGGGGGTAAGGGGAGGGTCTGTCCTGTTCCAGGAATCGGTATTTTGACCAGCACCCCAGAGACTTCTGAAGAAGGTGAACCTGGGCCGCAGTTCTGAGGAAGGGTTTGGGATCCTGCTCTGGCCTCGGCGGTGGCAGGGCCCGGGGTCGTGGGTCTCTCCAGGTCCCCAGTCTCACCTCCTAATCTCCAGGGACAGCAGCCCGTAGTTGTTGGTGATTCGGTATTTTCCGGCAGGAAAGAGGCGGGGATCAATCCTTGTGTCATTTTTGTACCTGTGGAGACAAAGCAGTCTGTGGCAGGCAGTCTGTTCCAAGTGGGAGGGGTCTGGAGTCTCTCGGACGGGGATTCCAGCTGCAGGTTTTTGGTTTGTTTTGTTTTGTTTTTTGAGATGGAGTCTTGCTGTGTCGCCCAGGCTGGAGGGCAGTGGTGCAATCTTAGCTCACTGCAACCTCCGCCTCCCAGATTCAAGCAATTCTCCCTGCCTCAGCCTCCCGAGTAGCTGGGATTACAGCAGCCTCCACCACGCCCAGTTAATTTTAGTATTTTTAGTAGAGATGGGTTTCCCCACGTTGGCCAGGCTGGTCTCGAACTCCTGACCTCAGGTGATCCACCCGCCTCGGCCTCCCAAAGTTCTGGGATTATAGGCGTGAAACACCACGCCTGGCCTTCAGTTGCAGTTTTGTGTTGCTTACTTGCTGGTGCGATCGGAGCAGCACTTATGCCACTCTGAGCCTCAGTTGTCCTGACCTATAAAATGGGGGTATGAAAGCACTGGCCTCACAGGGCTGCTGTGACAATTAAATGGGATGAGCATATAAAGGCTTTCCCCTGTGCCCACATACCACAGGTCCTTAAGGGCTTGTTTCCCTTCTGGGGGCAGAGAAGAAGGAGCCTGTAATTAGGGGCAGCTGCCCCTCCCCCTACCCAGCCATCCCCAGGGGTACCCTAGGACCAGGCCCCAGCTTTTCCCTTCCCTCTGAAGGGGCTTGCCAAGGAAGGAACCCCAGACCCCTGCCTCTCTTCCCAACCCCTGAGGATGGCTGTTCTTTTTGGCTCTCATTACAATAGCTGGAGGAGCTTTCAAAAATCTCCATGCCCAGTTTTTGAATATAAGGCTGTGGGAATTTGCATCGGAAACTGCTAATTGTTGTCCAATATCCATTCTCAGGGGGAAATAGAATTTACTCATGGGTCACCCAAAATATGACATATCTCCTTGCCTCTCTTTCTGCTAGGTGTGGTCATATGACTTAGTATTGTCAACAGCAAGCGGGGAAAAGAGTCATGTGGCTGCCCTGATGACACCCTTTGCCCCCTTTCACGTCATCATTCCCTCTGTCCTTGGCAGGAACAGGGAGGTGCTGGTGGCTGTCTCACACCCCGAAGCTCAGGGTTGACCCTCCAGGAGTGAGCTGGAGCTCAGTCCCTGGGGAATCTGCATCCAGGCATTTAGATGGAAGAAAACAAGCTTCTAGCTTATGTAAGCCATTAAAAACAAAACAAAACTCCAGGTCCAGGCTGCATCCCAAATCTATGAAATCAGAATTTCTGGGGGCGAGACCCTCGGATCCGTATTTTGAAAATCCTCTGGTGAGGCCAGATGTGGTAGCTCATGCCTGTAATCCCAACACTTTGGGAGGCCAAGGCTGGATGATTGCTTGAGGCCAGCAGTTCAAGACCACCCTGGGCAATATAGCAAGACCCCATCTTTACAAAATATTCTTTAAAATAATTAGCTGGTTGTGGTGGGGTGTGCCTGCTGTCCTAGCTACTCAGGAGGCTGAGGCAGGAGGACTGCTTGAGGCCAGGAGTTAGAGGTTGCAGCAAACCATGATTGTGCCACTGCACTCCAGCCTGGGTGACAGAGCAAGACCCTGTCTCAAAAAAAAAAAAATCGTTTTTCTTAATGTCCTCTGCTGATTCCCAAGGGTAGTAAAGCGGATCACCCTGCCCTGGATGCTGCCCTCATTTTCTGTGAACTCGGGTCTTGTTCCCCTCACTGTGTGGACAGGACAGTGGGGTGGCCTGGGGTCCTGGAGGCCTAAGCAGTAGGGTCTGAGGAGTGAGGGTGAGTGACACTCAGGAGGCCTGGGTTTTGACACAGCTTGCTGTGTGACCTTGGGCAACTCGGTACCCCTCTCTGGGCCTCTGTGTCCCTGAGGCCATGGAATGGAGTCTCACAGGATGAATTCTTCTCTCTGCCCTGGGTGGGTGGCTGAGGTTGAAGAGGAGGCCTTCCAGAGAGAGGGCACCCCAGCCTCAGTCCACTTCCTTCCCTGGACCTGGCCTCATTCATGCCCTGTTTGTCTCCAGGGCAACCAAACACAGCCATACCCATGTCCCACCATGCAGCCCCCAGTCTGGCCCCCTCCTGAAAGGAGCCCAGCTAAACCTCCCGCAGACAGGGTGATGTCTAATCTGCGTGCCCAATCTCTCCAGCTCTCCAGGCCTGGGGGCCAGGGTTAGGCCCCCTACCACACACCTGTCAGGAAGATTCCAGACACCTCAGCCTGGCCAGCTTTTCTTTTCCTGGAAAAAGCAGCTGCTGCAGCTCTGGCATGGCTGAGACAGACGGAGACCTCAACGCTCACCCCTCCCTCTCTCTGGGCCTCAGTCTCTGCCTGGGCAGTCAGGCCCTTGAAGGCACAAGCAGAGGACCACTTGAAGTGGCAGCCAGTGACAAAACAAGCTTGACTGGGACAGGGGAAGTGAGGGGCCTGCCCAGGGTCTGGCTCTGTAAGGACCTCAAAAGGAGTGAGATTTCTGTTATTTGTCTAAATCTTTTTTTTGGCCTCACATATTTTGGGGTTCGATTTTACTTTTTAAGACTGCTTTAGGGAGGCTGAGGCGGGGGGATCACTTGAAGTCAGGAGTTCCAGACTAGCCTGGCCAAAATGGTGAAATCCCATCTTTACTAAAAATACACACAAAAAATTTAGCTGGGCATGGCGGTGGGTGCCTGTCATCCCAGCTACTCGGGAGGCTGAGGCAGGAGAATCGCTTGAACCCGGGAGGCGGAGGCTGCAGTGAGCCGAGACGGTGCCACTGCACTCCAGGCTGAGCAACAGAATGAGACTCCATCTTAAAAAAAAAAAAAAGAACACTTTAAAAAAAGAAAGACCAGGCCTAGTGGCTCATGCCTGTATTCCCAGAGCTTTGGGAGACTGAGATGGGAGGAATACTTGAGGCCAGGAGTTCGAGACCAGCCTGGGCAACGTAGTGAGACTCTGTCTCTACAAAAATTTAAAAAGTTAGCCAGGTGTGGTGGCTCATGCCTGTGGTCCCAGCTACTTGGGAGGCTGGGGTGGGAGCATCACTTGAGCCCAGGAAGTTGAGGCTGCAGTGAGCAGTGATTGCACCACTGCACTCCAGCCTGGCAACAGAGTGAGACCTTATCTCTAAATAATAATAATAATGATAATCGTTGAATGAATAGACTTGCCTAATACGCCGGGTGAGCTGGAATATTCCTCCAGCCCTGGGGCTGGACAGAACCTCTGGAGGTCAGTCCTGGGGCAACATGTGGCCCTGCCTGATGTGACTGATGATGGAAAACCAGATCCATCAAGCCAGGAGTACCAGGGGCCACCTGAGTTGCCTGGGCTGGAGGTGGACCTGGGCTTGGCTTCTGCCACTTGTCAGGTATGCTCAGCTCCCTGTTGTGGCAACCTCGTTGGCAGGGGTAGAAACAACTCCCAAGAGGTTTCCAAATGCCTTGGATGTGGGCCTCAGTGCCAGGGCTGAGCAGAGCTTGGCTGCGGGGCCAGGACAGCTGAGATGCTAACCTCCACTTGGCCTGGTCAGTGCTGGCAGCAGTCCTCCTAGTGGAACCAGCAACTTGCATGCAGGGACCGCCCAGTCCCCACAGCATCCCAGAGCCCAGCAGGGTACTTGGCATACTTTTTGGAATAAATTCCAGCTGGCAATGACCAGCCCTGAGGCCAGCTCCCTCAAGATGCCTTTCTTGATTGCTCCTGGCCTGAGTGATTTCTATTTCTCTGACTTCTGAAGCATTGTATGTGCCTTAAGGAAAGTAACACTTGTAATGGAACAGGAATTAAAAGAAAAATTAAAGAATGTGTAAGCAAAAACTCAGTTGTATGTAAGAAAATCCAGTTCCCCCTGAGGAAGAGAAAGAGCTGAAATCCTTTAAAGATTAACTGCCTGTTTTTCTGTGGCTAGGGAGCCTTATCTCCTCCTTTCCCAGGCATTGTGAAGACCCTGTTTCTCTAGCTGTGCAGCTGCAAGGCCACTAGACAGATAAACTCAAGTCGTAAAACATGTTTTTCCTTGAAAAGTAAGAAATGATGTAATGCATGTCTTAATTGAATACCTGTCTTTGTTTCTCGCTTCTGTAGTATGTTTCCCCCTGCACAGATCTCCCCCACCCCCAACCCACAAAACACTTAAAAGGTCACCGGACTCTTTGTTCGGGGCTCAGTCCTTTGGATGTTAATCCGACTGGGTCGGATTAACTAAATAATTAAATAATGCCTCCTCAACCCCTTGGTCTCTCTGATTCCTTAATTATCCCGCAGCAGTAATAATCACTCTCCTACTCTCTAGGCCAGTTGAAAGCGTTATGGGCTTAGAGGCAGGAGACCTGAATTTGAATCCTAGCTCACATTGGCTGCGTGACCTTAGATAAGTCACACTACCTCTCTGAGCCTTGATATCCTTACCTGTGAAATGGGCGTAATAGTTCCTATCTCATGAATGGCCCTGATGCTTAAATGAGAGTGAAGTTCTGGGTCAGTGTAATGTGGATTCAAGTATAAGAGGCTGCTGTTTTCCTTTGTGTTTTCCATGTTTTCCATTATTTGTGCCTCTATTCTCTCTCCTGCTAGACCATCGGCTGTTCCCTGTCAAGATCTGGCTGATATGCAGCCTCTTCTGAGAAGCCTTCCTGGATTCTATGGGCTGAGGTAGCCCCCTTCTTCCTTTTCACCCAGACTCTTTGATCTCAAATATCACCCATGAATATACTTCTTTGCATGTTGATGTTTCTTTTCTGGGCTAAGAGTTAGTTCCTTGAAGGTGAGATTGTGTCTGGTTATTTCCTTTCTTTTCTTTTTTGAGACAGAGTCTCGGGTTCTGTCACCTAGGCTGGAGTGTAGTGGTGCAATCTTGGCTCACTGCATCCTCCGCCTCCCGGGTTCAAGTGATTCTCCTGTCTCAACCTCCCAAGCAGTTGGGATTACAGGCACCCACCACCACACTCAGCTAATTTTTGTATTTTTAGTAGAGACAGGGTTTCACCATGTTGGCAAGGATGGTCTCGAATTCCTGACTTCAGGTGATCCCCCTGCCTCGGCCTCCCAAAGTGCTGGGAGTACAGGTGTGAGCCACCGTGCCTGGCCGCTTTTTTTTTTTTTCTGTGAGACAGGATCTTACTCTGTCATCCAGGATGGAGTGCAGCGGTGCAATCACGGTACACGGCAGCCTCGACCTCAGCTTCCCAAGTAGCTGGGACTCCAAGTGCAGGCCACATGCCCAGCTAATTTTTAAATTTTTTGTAGAGATGGGGTCTCCCAGCTGCCCAGGATGTTCTCAAACTCCTAGGTTCAAGTGATCCTCCCTCCTTGGCTTCCCAAAGTGCTGGAAGTGGGCCTGGGCTTGTTTGGTTATTTCTGTGCCCCAGTGCCTCAGTCAGGTCCTGGGACAGATGACACTCTCGGTAAATATTTGTTGAAACCACTTCCTCATCCCCCAGGGTACTGGGCAATGGGCCTTAGATCCAGGGGGCACTCAGGAAAGAGTAGCTAAGCCATGTGAATGACGTGCCTTCTTCTGTGGTGAGACTGAGACCTGGGCCGCGGCCATGCCCACCCCGATCTGTGCCTGTGCAGGAGACCCCTGCCCCGCTCTGTCCCTCCCCAAGCAAGGCCTAGCCTCTGGGGTTCTACCCTCCCAGGAATGGCATTTCCTGTTTTCCCAGCCCTTTTCAAGTTCTGAGGTTTCCATGTTGTTGTTGTATTAAATTCTCATCACACACAAGCTGGACAGGAGGTCTTCAATCCATTCTTCAAAATAGGAAATGGAGGCAGGACCAGGGAGTTTAAGAGGCATGGCTGAGACCTCACACTGAGTAGAGAGAGAGAAAGCGAGGGCGGGAACACAAGGCTCCCCCTGCCCGAGGCCTGTGCTCCTTCTCTGTAGGCCCTGCCCTCCCCATCTTCTCCCTGACCCACCCACCTCCTTCCTGCCCCTTGGCCCCTGGCCCGCCTCTCACCATCATCCTCAACCCTGGAGACGCCCAGCTTGCAGCACCTGCCTTCTCATGAGACCAGAATTATATTTTTATGAGGGCTGGCTCCCCAGGGGCCCAGTCTTCCAGCCCCAGGCTGGCTGGGGGGCAGCTAAGAATAACCCAGGCCTAAGCTGGGCGTGGTGGCTTATGCCTGTGGTCCCAGCTACTTGGGAGGCTGAGGTGGGAGGATCCCTTGAGCCCAGGAGTCAACACTGCAGTGAGCTATGATCACTCCACTGCACTCCAGCCTGAGCGAGACCCCGCCTCTAAAAAACAACACAGGTCTGGTTCCCCAGCAGCTGCTCTATTTGGTGGGTGGACAGAGATCAGGGTTCACGGGACGGCAACAAGAAGTCCTGGCAGAAGTATTAGATGTGAGGAACTCATTCGTGACCCCAGAGGCCCAGAACCCCCTCCTGCCCCAGCGGCTTACCAGGTGACCTGGGGTGGTGGCGAGGCCTGGACAGTGCAGGTCAGCAGGACCGTGGTGTGCTCCCAGACAGCGTGGGAGCGAAGAGGGATCCAGAACCAGGGCCCGCGGCCAGAGCACAGCTCCCTCAGCTCCTTGGCCTCCTGGACCTTCTCCTCTGTCTGGAGACGGAAGGAGGTGTATGACGCTGTGAGCCAGGGACCACCTCTCTGCCATCTTCGCCATTACCTCCCCACTGACACCCAGACTCCGTAGTTAGACCCACATGGGCTGGAGTTCCCGGTCCCCTCCACTAGCAGAGCAGGGTGGCACTGTGGGCAGGGCATGGGCTTCGGAGCCAGCTGGCCTGGGGTCAAGGTATTAACTAGCTGTGGTACCATAGGCAGGTCCTCAATGTCCTTATCTGTAAAATGGGGATGATAGCAAAATCCCCTGCCTGCTGTGGGACCATAAGCAGGTCCTCAGTGTCCTTATCTGTAAAATGGGGATGATAGCAAAATCCCCTGCCCACTGTGGGGGTGTGGGGGTGAAAGACACGGCACTGAGAAAGCCTGTGTAAGTGGGAGCTGGGGAAGGGATGTGGAGAGTGGCTCAAATCCTGATACTCATCAGGGCTAGCGTTTCCTGAGGGTCTTCTGTGTTCTAGGCGGCGGGAAAGTCACTTTCCAAACCCAGTCTCATTTAAATCCCACCTCAGCACTGATAATTGTTACAATGATGTCTATTTTACTTTATTATCATTTTTTTAAAATTTTGAGATGGAGTCTCACTCTGTAGCCCAGGCTGGAGTGCAGCGGTATGATTTTGGCTCACTGCAACCTCTGCCTCTCGGGTTCAAGCGATTCTCCTGCCTCAGTCTCCCAAGTAGCTGGGATTACAGGCCCGGCTAATATTTTTAGTAGAGACAGTGTTTCACCATGTTGGCCAGGCAAGTCTCGAACTTCTGACCTCAGGTGATCCACCCACCTTGGCCTCTCAAAGTGATGGGATTACAGGCATGAGCCACTGTACCCAGCTCTGTTTTACAGATGAGAGCACTGAGGCACAGGAACAGAGTTGCACTTGCCCAGGCTCACACCGCTGGAGTATACAGGCATCAGATGCAAACCCAAAGCCTGGACTCTGCCTGGGACGTCCTGCCTCTTGGGAAGGGGGTGAGGATGGCAGCAAGTGGTGCGTTGCAGGTCCCGGGCCCTGGGGGCTCCACAGCCCACACCCTTACCCGCTGCCTCAGCATCTTCCAGTCCCGCCTCTGGCGCAGCAGCCGGTGGGTCCGCAGGAAGGCGATCTCGGTCCTCTCCCAGTCATTGCCGAAGCCCACCCGCTTCTGCCCTCGCTCCTCCAGCTCCACGGCAGACGTCTGGCGTCTCAGCTGGGCTTCCCTGCCATGACAGAGGCCACTGGGGCTCAGACAGGGATGGGGGCGCCTGGAGCATCTTGGCCAGTTCCATTCCCCATGCCCAGCAGTGCCAGGATGCTTTAAACTTTGGGAGGACATGCATGACTTCGCATCTTCCCTTGCCTCCAAAACAGCCTGGTAGGGCCCTGCCTACAGTCGGTGCTTAATAAACAGTTGACTGTTTTCATCGTTTTCAAGGCTCTTTTGCAAACCTTTGTTCATCTTGTTTTCACAATACCCAAGTGGCCAGGCCTTAGTGTCCCTATTTTATAGGGCAGGGACTGAGGCTCAGCAACCTGCTTCAGGTCAGCCAGGACCACGACCCAAGCCTCCTAGCCCAGGGGCCTGTTCCAAGCTGGACGCTGCTTCTCTAAGCGGGCACACTCAGAGGCTTCCTCAGTCTCTGGCTTTGTGGGAAACTGGGGCCTGGTTTACTTGCTCCTTCTGTCCTATTCCTAGCTCCCTCCCCCACCACGTGAAGCCTGGAAGCCTGTCGGTGAGGTGGGCCCCCACCCTCTCCCTTGGGGATGGTCCCCGGCTATGACCAGTGCACCCTTCCAGAGGGTGGTGTGTGGGCTTTGTGGGCAGGCAGCACTGGGCTTAAAATCCTGTCTAGACCCTTATTCTAGATGTGGGATTTTGGGCAGGTTCTTTACACTCAGGGTGAAAGGCCAGCAGGGAGGCCGGGGGGACTGGACAGGATGGCCCCTCCTCAGCCAGGGCTCCCTGGGAAGCAACTCTGACTTACCAAGAAAGCTCAGAGGAGGCCGTCAGAGCCAGGGCTGCTGCCAGGGCGTAGTCCGCGGCGCTGAACTCATGCTCTTCCTCGCTGCTCCCAGAAGGAGGGGAGTGAACGGCTCCTGAGGGATTGGCTGGGGGCTCCCTGAGATTAGGGCTGCATGTGCCCACCTCAGCCTCAGGGCACCAACAGGCAGGGCTGTGCCTCCCTCCTCATACCAGTCTCAGAAAGCAAGGCTGCATCCCCCCCAACACTGACTGTGCTTCCCTCCTCAAACAGGGTTTCCTGAGGACAGGGCTGTGCCTCTTCCATCACATGGGGGTCTCCAGAGAGCCAATTGTGTCTCCTTCCTCAGATAGGGGGCTCAGAAAGCAGGGATGTCCCTCCCCCTATCAGGTTGAAGCCTCTAGAGGGCTAGGCTGGGCCTCCCTCCTCAGACCCGAGGCAGGGCAGTGGCTGGGCAGGGACCCCGTGGCTCCCACCTGCTGCGGAAGGTGTGCCTCCGCACGGAGGAGCCCATGTGCAGGCTGTGCTGCCGCTCCTCCTTCCGCTCCTCCTCCTGCCGGTGCTCCAGCCTGTGGACCTCCATGGCCTGGGGGGGCCGGGGGTCCCCTGCACCTCCCAAGCTGTGCGGCAGAGTCATGGCTACCAGAGCAACAACCTGTCAAGGCCAAGGGCCACGGTCATTCCACCAGGTGCCCGCCTGTCCCCTCCCATGCAGTCTTCCCAACATTTCTAGGAGGCTGGCAGGATGGGGGCATGGGGGTGTCCTCTCCATAGTGGGCAGACAGGGAAACTGAGGTCTGAGAGGGAGAGGGACCTGCCCAAGGTGGCAGAGGCAGGCTTTAGGCTCTGAGCCTGGCTTCTCCTCTACCTCATGTGCTCCCCAGCTGAGTGAGCAGGGCCCTGGCTTCTAGCTGCTTCCGGCTGCAGCCCAGCCCTTGTCTCGCTGTATGATCTGGGGCAAGGTTTTCCCTTCTCTGGGCCTCAGCTCCCCAGACAATGACTGATTGAAACTGATGTCCACAGCTCTGTCTGGACTCAGGACGGGCAGGTGTCCCTATTCTTCCTGCACTGGCCATGCTCAGTCCTACCTCTGAGCCTTTGCCTGCGCTGGTTTCCTCTCCCGGCACACCCTTCCCCTCCTCCTGGCCTGCTTAGCTCTAGTCATGTTTCAAACCCCAACTGAGGGCATGCTAATTAGCACAGAGACTCTGAATCCAGCCCACAGGGTGTGATCCCAGCTCCTCATCCCAGCTTACAAGTGTGCAACCTTGGGAAAGACTCATGACTTGGTTTCCTCATCTGTAAAATGGGTCTAACAACCTCCCAGGGTAGTTGTGAAGGTTAGATGAGTGCTTGGGGCTTAGTAAGTACAACATAAGTGTTAGACATTAGCATTATTTTTCTAAGAAGCCTTTCTGAAAAACTACAGGCCACCTAGAATTTTCCCTCTTCTAATTTCTTTTGTACTTATTTTCTAGCACTCCACAATTTAGCATTGATTCGGACAATGCCTTCTCTATGTAATTATTTTGTATCTGGGCATCTTGACTGTTCAGTAAGTGAATTAAAAGTGACAATAGTGAGAACTTATTATATGCCAGGCCCATGTTAGTTTTCAAATGCATTATCCCCAGTCCCTGTAATAACCCAAATGAGGACAGCACCATTATTATCCCATTTTACTGATGAACAGGGGCAGTACTTGCCCAAGGTCACCCAGCATGGTGATGGGGCCATGACTGGCAGCCAATCCTTAGCCCAACCCCTAGCCCTTCTGACCTCTATGTCATATGTCCACTCAAGGCCAGGCCATGGCCGAGGCTGGGGACACGGTGGGCCACAGGGCTTTTCTCTTCATAAAGGGATTGCAATGTACGCATCTCCTTTGCGTTCCCGAGGCTCAGGTCTAGGCCCCTGATGGCGCCCAGTGGGACTGGATCACACTGACCCGGGGGAGGCTCAGGAAGCTGATCCATGGATATGGAGAGGCAAGTGAGGGGTGTGGGAGGCCCGTGCACCTGCTGGCTGTGAGGTTTTGCACTAAGTTCGCTCTCAGATCCAGGCTTCTGTCACTGCTGGGTCTCTGAGGGCCCCTCTGATGCTAAAGCTGGAATCCCTGGAATGGCTTTCACACCTCCTCCAGGTGGGAATCCTGGTCTGCAGACTTCTGGCATGGGAGGGTTTCTGCCCAGACATGGGGATGGAAACAGAAGAGGGACGACCGCCTGCCTTGGCCCGCTCCTGTCAGCTTCTGTGGGGTCGTCTCTGTGTGGCCCCTGCCTCTCTAGGGGGGCGTGCTGGAGGTGGCAGAGTGTGTGCGTTTGTGTGTGTGTGCATGTGTAGGCTGTCTTCTGCCTGGATGTAAACACAGCACCCAGGTGACCATTTCTCTAAGTCCATGACATGAAAGGTGAGCCCACTGGCTTTATTGGAGAGCCCTTGGCCTGGAAGGGGCATGTGGTGGGGGTGACGGGGGCTCAGGCTGCGGAGGGTCAGTCTTAGTGGCTTTTTACCCTTCTGCTTCCTAGAAGTTTGCTCCTTTTGGGTGTCTGCAGTTGTGGGCATCAGGAAAAGAGAATGGATGGCCGCAGCGTTAGCTGGGACCAAGGGCTGCCCCTAAAGCTCCCTGGGCTCCTGTTAATCATCTCAAATGACATAATGGGACAGTCACCCTCTTTGGCTTCGTGTCACCCCCTCCTGATGGAAGAAGTTCTCCCTGCACACAAAGAAGTGACTAGCTCTGCTCATTCTGCTCTTTCTTCCTCATGGCCCAGGAGGAGAGCTGCTGGGTACCACCCTAGGTGGAGCGAGGACCCCCCACTCTGCCCCAGCTTTCCTGGGACACGATGGCCCTGGCACCAGTGGCTGAGAGTTAACATTCCCTGGCACCAGCCACTGGCTCCCTTCCCCTGGATGCTCTGTTCCCGATTAGCACAGCGGGCAGGGGCCTGGCGCTCGTCCCTGACCTCGGGGCCTCCAGCAACCAGACCCCTGGCTTTAGCGGATGAGCCACCAATTCTTTTTAAAGCACTGACTGATGGGTGGGATTAAGCAGGGACAAGTTTGCGGCCTCCCTGCCCTTTCCCGAAGGACCAGGGTGCCTCTTCCCAGAACACTGTGTGTGCCTGCGTGAAGGGGAAACTGCCCCCTTATCCCTCTCTTGGGGTGCAAAAATCTGGGTCAGAGGTCCCACTGCGTGGCCTTCCCAATTCCTCTCTGCTTTGCTCCCAAGCCTCCATCTGCGGAGGAGGCCTCTCCCCTTCTTCAGGAGGGAAAGAGAAATGCATAGCAGTTGAGCCAAGACCCCTCCGAGAGCTGCCGGCAGGGGAGCTGCGTTGGAGGCAGGGTGGGGTGGCTGGGAGCAGAGACACATCCTGCGGGCGGCGGGCGGCACAGGCCGGGACGCGTTCTTAGCCAGGGGCTCCACCAGCTTCCGCGAGGCCGAATCCTACCCTTGCCAGTCATGAGCTGAGGCAACTCCTTTCCCGTCTGGGCCTCGGTTTCCTGCCAGGCACTGGATGAAATCCCTTCCAGCTCTAAGATTTGGGATCTGAGGGCTCACTCTCTTTCCCTGCCTGTGGGGCTGGCCAAGCCGGGCTCAGCCAGCTCCACTCTGAGTTCGGGGAACTTGCCAGCTTAGCCGGCTCCCGCTGATCACTGCTCCATCGCAGGAAAGACTCCAGTTCCCAGGGCAGCCCCCACCCTTTTCTTTTTTTTTCAGCTTTCACATCACAGAGAGCTCAGCTCTCAGAAGACCCAGGGCCACACAGAACAGTGGGATGGGGCAGGGGTTTCTGGAATCACCTCCCATTTTCACTTGGGTGCTGCCTCAGCACAAGTTTCCCAGGCTCCTTTCACAACACACAACCGTGCGCACACGCACACACACCCACAGAAATCACTCCCCAGTGGCTGACTCTCAGGAGGCATCCCTCCCCAGCCCTGATTTCCAGGGGTGACTCACAGAGCAGTGTGCCCACTTAGGAGTCTCTGGGGAGAAGATTCCAGAGGCCGAGAGGGTCCTTGTTCTCTTCTTGCCCTCGGCTCAGCAGGCACCGGGAGAAGAATGCGATCCTGGAGCCTGCACCGTCTTAAATATAGCAGCGCCGAGACAGTACGATGACAATGGATGAGAACTATGGCATGGGGGACGGGGGGCCAAGGGGAGGGGCTGTTCCGTGTCTCCAGCCTGCTGAGCAGCAGCGACAGGTGGGGGCTGTCCCCCGCGTCCCCCACACTGCTCCTCCTCTCAGCTGGGTCCTCTCTGCCCAACCCCAACCCCTGTTAAAGTGCAGAGGAGGGAACGGCTCAGGCCTGATCGTTTATGGAGGGCAGATCCCGTGCGGCGTTCCCAGCTGTTGGGAGTTCTGATCTGAATTCTGCACCAGCTGACCGGGTGCCCTGGGGAAGGCGCTCAGCTTCCCTGAACCGACTGCCTTCTGAAAAACGGAGACAGTGACACGGGGCACCTGGACTTCATGAAGATGGTGGAAGGAATATGACCTAAAAGTGAATGTTTCGTGCTCAGAAGTTGTCACTGGCTAAAACAGCAATGTGTGGCTCCTGGTCCCTCCACCACTCCAGCAGTTACTACACAGCCCCTGCCCTGACCACAGTCATGTGTGTGTGGTGTGGTGCAGGCAGGAGGAGCTGGGGAGCCACCTACTGCTTCACGGTCCAAACTGCTCAGGCTGCCAGAGTGGCCACTGCAGGGCCCTCTTATAGGGTAAACGCACCTGATAGGAATAACTGAAGAGCACCCCAAGAATGACCCTGTGTGGAAGACCTGAATATGCGTTCCAAGCCAAGGAATCTGGGAGTGGCCAACCTGCTTCTTATCTACGATGAACATCTTAGCCCCTGTCCCATCCCTTCCTATGGAACACTGGCCATACAGGGGATTGAGGCCCTGAGTTTTGGGTTAAATGAAGATTGCCAGGTGGAGGTCATTAGGGGAGGGTGTTAAGTGAAAATGCTCTATAAACCGCATGCTGTTTGCAAGGGGCTGAGATTTTCCTGCCCAGTCAGCTGCCACTGGTATGTTGTCCAGCCCGCCACCCCTGGACCATTTCTGTATGTGAAGTGGTTCTCCTGTCCAGTTCACCACCACTGGACTCTCTCCCCTGTAGGCAAGTCCCTAATAAACCCCCACGTTTCTTTTCCTTCCTTCCTTTCCTTCCTTCCCTTCCCTCCTTCCTTTCCTTCTCTTCTCTTCTCCTCTCCTCTCCTCTCCTCTCCTCTCCTCTCCTCTTCTCTTCTCTTCTCTTCTCTTCTCTTCTCTTCTTTTCCTCTTCTCTTTCTTTCTCTCTTTGTTTCTTTCGAGTCAGAGTCTCGTTTTGTTGTCCAGGCTGGAGTGCAGTGGCATGATCTCAACTCACTGCAACCTCTGCCTCCTGAAACCCCCATGTTTCGTTTGCTGGCTACGGATCCTTTATTTGGCCTCTCAAACCTGGTGCCTTCCCTACTGAGGTTAACAGGTGTTTGGCACCACACCTCTTCCCACCGTTGGCCCTGCCCTGCCATTCCCTCAATCTCAATTCTTTCCCCCTGGCATTCATTGGCACCTACCCTGTGCCAGGCCTTAACCTACAGGGGAAGTCAGGCACTTATGACAGGAGGTGATCAGGAAGGTGTACCTGGGTCGGATCTCAGAGAATGAGCCAGTGAGGGGAAGGCTCTACTGGGCCCCCAGCCAGAGGGCGCAGCTTCCCTCCCTCACCCCTTCCCGGGACCTCAGGTGGCCACCAACACTACACCTGTCACTCTTGCTAGTGCCTCGGGGACTCCTCACTGGAGAGAAGGAGAGAGAGAGCACCAGTGAACTCTTGAGGCAAAATCTGAATCCCCTGCCCTATTTGAAAACCCCTTTCTAAGCTCTCCTGTGGCTCTTTCTTACAGCATCTTTTGGGGGAGAACCTTTCTCTCCCATCTTCTATTGACCCAGTCGAACAAGGGCTTTCCAAGACTCATCTTCATACATTTGCTGTGAGGGGTGAGTGTGAGTGAATCTGTACAAAGAGCAAAGAGGGGTTTGAGCTTCCAATTAAGCAGGAGACAGCCATTTAAACAGGTCCCCTAGCCTATCCTCCCAAGGCAGTCTGGAGAGATGAATGAAGGTGCATTGGAGAGGCAGGGTGTATCCTGGAGTCCAACCGGCTTAGGCTTTCAATTCAGTCCCACCACTTACTAGCTGGATGACTTTGGGGAAGGCACTCAGCCAGTGTGGTTTGATTATCTGTACAGTTGAAGACAAGCATTTCCACTTTGCTGTCTGATTGAAAATGTTCAATTAGTCTGGGCATGGTGCATCAGTGGGCCGGGCGCGGTGGCTCACGCCTGTAATCCCAGCACTTTGGGAGGCCGAGGCGGGCGGATCATGAGGTCAGGAAATCAAGACCATCCTGGCTAACATGGTGAAACCCCGTCTCTACTAAAAATACAAAAAATTAGCCGGACTCACACCTGTAATTCCATCACTTTGGGAGGTCGAGGCAGGCAGATCACCTGAGGTGAGGAGTTCATGACCCGCCTGGCCAACGTGGTGTTGGCCATCTCCACTAAAAATACAAAAATTAGCCAGGTGTGGTGGCAGGCACCTGTAATCCCAGCTACTTGGGAGGCTGAGGCAGGAGAATCGCTTGAACCCAGGAGGCGGAGGTTGCAGTGAGCTGAGGTGGCGTCATTGTACTCCAGCCTGGGTGACAAGAGTGAAACTTTGTCTCAATTAAAAAAAGAAAAGAAAATGTTCAACCAAGAACCATGAAACCTTCAGCACAGTGTCTGGCCGCAGACAGACGTTTGCTAAATGAAAGCTCTAGGAATGCTGATGGCTTTCTCTTAGCCCATGCTTCTGTGGGGTACTAACGGGACCAGTGCCGTTACACCATCACCTTGTCTCTCCGTAGCCTCAAATCAGCTCCCTAGAGGGACCCCCATTACACCCGCTGTTGTAACAGAGTTACAACAGAGGGTGGGTGCACTGCATGGCTGTGATGCCATAAACTGCCAAGCAACACAGTTGACTTCTTCTTTTTCTTATGCCTTTGATTACTGGGGACTGGTTTCCATGTATCTCTTTGTTGACGTTACCCTGGTGAAGCACTAAAGTCATCACTGGGACCTCTGTAAACATGGTCAACCCTAAGGTCATGCGGCTGAGCAGAGAGATTAGATGACTTGATGTTATACAAGCCTTGGTTTAAATCCCAACCTCTGGTACCTCTAACTCGCTAACAGGGGGACCTTGGCCTCCTTTCTGGGCCTCAGTTTCTTTCTCTGTAAGTGGAGGACACGTTCCAAGACAGCACGGAACTTGCCTGCCTGACTGTATCCCTACTCCCGAGGACAGTGCTTGGCATACAACTGGGCCCTCAATTCACACATGTTTAAAAATGCATCAGTGGGCTGGGCGTGGTGGTTCACGCCTGTAATCCCAGCACTTTGGGAGGCTGAGGCAGGCGGATCATGAGGTCAGGAAATCGAGATGATCCTGGCTAACATGGTGAAACCACGTCTCTACTAAAAATACAAAAAATTAGCCGGGCGTGGTGGCGGGCGCCTATAGTCCCAGCTACTCAGGAGGCTGAAGCAGGAGACTGGCGTGAACCTGGGAGGCGGAGCTTGCAGTGAGCCGAGATCGCACCACTGCACTCCAGCCTGGGCGACAGAGCAAGACTCTGTCTCAAACAAAAAAAAAAAAAAGAAAAAGAAAAATGAATCAGTGAATGGTTACTGTCTTTGTTTGGACTGCTACAATAAAATACATTAGACAGAGTCATTTATAAATAATAAAAGTTTATTTCTTACGGTTCTGGAGACCAATAAGTTCAAGATCAAGGTGCTAGCAGATTCAGTGTCTGGTAAGGACTCGCTCTCTGCCTCATAGATGGCGCCTCTTGTGGAGTCCTTGTGTGGTGGAAGGGGCTAGGGCACTCTCCTCAACCTCTTTTATAAGGGCATTAATCCCATTCCTTTTTTTTTTTTTCCCAAGACAGGATCTTGATCTGTTGCCCAGGCTGGAGTGCAGTGGTGCGATCATGGCTCACTGCAGCCTCAACCTCTTGGGCTTAAGTGATCCTCCTACCTCAGCCTCCTGAGTGCTGGGACTACAGGCACGCACCACCACGTCAGGCTAATTTTTGCATTTTTTGTAGAGTCAGGGTCTCACTATATTGCCCAGGCTGGTCTCAAACTCCTGGCCTCAAGGGATCCTCCCACCTTGGCCTCCCAAAGTGCTGGGATTACTGGTGTGAATCACCATGCTGGCCTCTTGATCCCATTATTGAGGGCATAGTCTTCATGGTCTCCCAAAGGTCCCGCCTCTAGCTACTATTACATGAAGTTTCAACATACAAATTTTGGGGGAGACTCCAACATTCAGACTACAGCAATTGCCTATCTTGCAGAACTCTTGGGAGACTCAGGTGAGGTTAAATGTGTAAAATACCTACTGTAGTACCTGGCTCATCTTTCTTCTTTCTCCCCTCTCCTTTTCTCTTTTATTCCCTTCCCTGGACTTATGCCCGTTAAGAACAAGCTGACTGCTCTGAACCTCCACACTGTTCCTCTGACAGCAACCAAGCCTGTGACTTTCTCCCCGCCTATGTTGACACTGTACCTGCTTCAGTCTCCCGTCACTCCCTCTGTCGTTCTTGCATTCCAGTTAATTCCAACTGATGCTCTTCTCATATGGACTGGCCAAAGCTTATCTTCTCTATGCCCCCTTCCTCCTTAGAGTGGGAAGGGAAAATGGGCTCCAGTAGCCAAAGGGACTGAGCAGCAGGCTCTGGGGTCAGAGTTGTTCTGTCAGCATCAGCACCAGCAGGGGAGGTGGGGGCTGCCTCCATCTCTCTGGCTATACCTGCCTCAGCTTATTGTTTCTGTCCCATGGTCTGGAATGCAGGTGGGGACAGCAACAGGGGGCAAGCATTGGTGACATCAGGCCATAGCCTCCCTGTCCAGGTTGACACTCAGACTTGGGAGGGACACAGAGGCTCTGGCTGTCTGGGAATCTGAAGGAGCTCCAATCCCGCTGGCCCAGTTCTCTGGGTGGAAACTCAGGCAAGCCCTGTATGTTCCTAGAGTCGGGAGCTCAGGAGGTCAGAGGTTTGCAGGCATCACAGCCATGCAGTACCCCCACCTTCAACTCTGTTACAATAGCGGGTGTAATGGGGGTCCCTCTAGGGAGCTGATTTGAGGCTACGGAGAGAGAAAGTGATGGTGTAATGGCACTGGTCCCTCAACTTGCTTGAGAGGAATCACCAAAGGAGTTTATGAAAAATACAGATTCCCCCCGGCACTTTGGGAGTCCAAAGCGGAGGATCACTTGAGCCTAGGAGTTCGAGGCCAGCCTGGTCAATAGGGTGAAACCCTGTCTCTACAAAAAATACAAACGTTAGCCAGGCATGGTGGTGTGTGTTTGTAGTCCCAGCCACTTGGGAGGCTGAGGTGGGAGGATCACCTGAGCCAGGGGAAGTGGAGGCTGCAGTGAGCTGTGATCATGCCACTGCAATCCAGCCTGGGTAAAAAAGTGAAGCTCTGCCTCAAAAACAAACAACCAGATTCCTAGAAACTATGAGTTTAGCAGGTCTGGGGTAGGGTTGGGGAAGCTGTATTTTTAGTAAGCTTCCCAGGGTATTTTCATGAACTGGGGCAAGTAATCTCTCTGAGCCACATTTTCCTCCTTTGCAAAATATCAATAATACAACCTATGATGAAGACAAGGGTACCAGGAGGATGAGTGATCAAGTACATAAACTGCCAGGCAACACGGTTGACTTCTTCTCTTTCTTATGCCGTTGACTACTGCTACTATTATATTACTAGTCATTTATTCCTGGGCTTGACTCTGCCATACTTTATAGGCAAGTGACAACTTGGAGAATTACCTCCCTCGCTGGGCAGGGTGGGGCTGTGGAGATTCCTGGAAATGGAATTGGACCCAGGACTCTCAGGAACGATGAGGTCCCAGCCAGCTCCCGGGTATGTGGACACTCTTCTGGAAACTTCTGGCTGGTTCTAGCTCCATCTTCAGGCCTGGGCTGCCCGGGAGCCAGGGGACCTCAAGGGTCATGCAGCCTGGTCCCTGCCCCTCAGTGGAGACAGGGCCAACCTGAGGAGGGGTGAGTCATAGACTCGGAGCCATCCACTCCTCTCCTCAGACACTCAGACTCCACCCTCCCAGAATCATTTCTGAAATGCTTGCCACCCAGAGGAGGGCAGAGAGCTTCGTGGTCCTGTGAGTTGGAAGATATATTTATGGCTCTTAATAAAAAACTTCTTTTTTGAGACGGAGTCTCGCTCTGTTTCCCAGGCTGGAGTTCAATGGCTGGATTTTGGCTCACTGCAACCCCTGCCTCCCAGGTTCAAGTGATCCTCCTGCCTCAGCCTCCCAAGTAGCTGGGATTACAGGCGCCCGCCACCATACCCAGCTAATTTTGTACTTTTAGTAGAGAGGGGATCTCATCATGTTGGCCAGACTGGTCTGGAACTCCCGACCTCAGGTGATCCACCCACCTCGGCCTCCCAAAGTGCTAGGATTACAGGTGTGAGCCACCACGCCTGGTCTTGATAAAAAACTTCTGTAGCTCCCGGGTCTCATTGACTTGGTGAGAATAGTCAACCTGTTAGGTTGTTTTTCACTAATAAACAAGGTGAAGACAGTTAACCTTTGGCCAAGTGTGACCCAAGCAACAGGAAGTAGACTTGTTTGCAGTGGGTGGGGAGAGGGGAGCCGTCATCGGGCTGACTTGGCTGCTGTGGAGGGGTGAATGGGCTGGGGATGCTGTCCAGGGAGACCCATCCCTCTGCACGGAGGTGTTGGGTCTAAACCAGTGACACCGAGGAGAGGTTAAACATTAATTACCATCAGATAAGAACACCACCACCTGTCACTGTGTCCCAGGAAAGGGGAGGGGTGGGGAAGAGAAGAGATGTAGCTGGGAAGAGAAGGACACTGTCCACTCTGGGAAGGGTCCCTCTGAGGCGACTGATGTTACATCCTCTTTCTCAGAAATGTTCAGAAAATGCTTTGGAGGCCGGGTGTGGTGGCTTACACCTGTAATTCCAACTACTCAGGAGGCTGAGGCAGGAGGATCACTTGAACCCATGAGTTCAAGACCAGCCTGGGCAACACGGCGAAACCCTGTCTCTACAAAAAATACCAAAAATTATCTGGGCATGGTGACATGCACCTGTAATCCCAGCTACTCGGGAGGCTGAAGTAGGAGGATCACTTGAGTCCAGGGGGTCAAGGCTGCAGTGAATCGTGTTCATGCCACTGCACTCCAGCCACAGGGTGAGACCCTTTCTCCAAAAGGAAAAAAAAAAAAAGACTTGGGAGCAAGGTGACCAGGAGCACTTGTCTCTAGGGACCCCGTTAGGAGGGCTCCCCTTCTTAGTCTCCACTAGTCTCATCCTCCAAGAATCCAAACAGGCGTGGAAAGCTTCCTCTCCCGATGAGGACAAAAAGCCCTCGGTTTGTGCTCCAACTCTGTCACAGCCTCAATAGTGGGATCTCGGGTGGTTCCCCCCTCCTTCTGGACCTTGGCTTCCTCATGGTAGGGGTCGCCTGAGATGCAGTGATAAGAGGGTATGACAGCAGTCTGTGCAACAGTGCCTCTGTCGGGGGTCAGGGAGGCTGGATGGACAGAGGCCATCTGAGATCACCCCTGCCACCCCCAATGGATTCTGCCTACGATCTCAGGGAGAAGGTTTCACATCATTTGTCTCTGAACTCTGTCTCTAGAAGGCCCTGCAGTCCTTCCTCTTTCCCACCCCAGACCCTGTCCTGAGGAAATCCAGGTCATTTAAGCCCATGAGAAAATGCCAGGTGTGTCTGAAGCCAATCCGAATTGGGGGAGGGGTCACTCCTTGTGTGATGTAGTTTTTAAAAAAAAAATCACAGCAGGAAATAGCTACCGTTTATTGGGCACTGCCCATGTATCAGGCACTATTAAGCACTTTAAAGACATGACTTAATTTCATCTTCACCACAACCCCATGAGGTAGGTGTTATGAGGCCCATGTTACAGATGAGGAAACTGAGGTTCTGGGCACTGATTCATTTGTTTGAAGTCACACAGCTTGTCAGTGGTGAGGCTGGAATTTGAGCCCAGATGGGCTGAACCCAAGGCAGAGTTTGCAAAGTTGTGATGTCAGTACAGTGTGTTACTGTACCCGTTCCAGGGGCCACAGCTCTCACCTTCCTTAAACCCCATTCTCAGGATAGGGTCTGAAACTCCTGCCTGCAGAAAAGGCTTGCGTGTCTCCCTCCCTGGTGGACCTGCATTTCACTTCATTCTAGCAGAGGAATGAAGCTGAAATCGCACAACGTCAGGCAGTTGCCCCGGCTGGGAATGAGCTCCAGGCCACACCCCTCCCTAGAGTCTTGCCGTCCTGCCGACCCTGGCCTTGGCAGAAGTGCAGGTTGTTCTGGTTCTGCCCAGCCTCCCACAGGATGTTCTTTTCCAGGCTCTCTTCTCACCTTTGAGCAATGACAGAAGAGGCAGGGGCCTCATGCTCTGTTGAGCTAGATTGTGAAACTGGCCAGGAATGGGGCAAGGAGAGGCAAATTAATCCAGGGTGTTAGGAGGCGGGGCTCTGGATCTCAGGGGTTTCCCTGCATTTCCTCCTTGCACTGTCATTTCTGCCTTGCAGGTCTCAGCGAGCACGCGCTTGTCTACACAGGCTGCTCCCCAGAGCTCCTCTGCAGCGGTCCTTATCATGCTGCTTTGCTCTGGTGGGGAGCGCACCCATGGCAGGGGCCCTGCGTGCCACTCCCTCTGCTTCTCTCAAGGGCACCCGTCTGAGGCTGGACCTCAGAGTGTGCGGCGTGGGCAGGCATGGGATTGACAGCCAAGGATGTGACACTGGGTAGGGACAGGGAGGAAGCCCCAAGCCTTTCCCATTCCCCTCAGGACTCCCACTGTACAGTCAGGGCCAGGCCTCTGAAAAGAGAATCCAGCTCTGTGGGCTGCTCCAGGTCTGAGGTCTCAGGGGCTAGGCTCTTGGCTTCATCTTTGGGACACACAAGAGACTCCAGCAGGCCCCAGGGACTGGGACTCTGGTCCGAAGGGGAGCATGGGCGGGAAGGAGGATGCAAAGGCAGGGACATGGGGTGGCCCTCGATCTGGACTGAGGAGAGGAGGGGGAGCTGGCCTTTTAGGTACTGTGGTGTCCCTTCCCCCCCACTGTCTAGCACATTCAGGTCAGATGTTCTGTCTGTGCAAACTCCCAGAGGCTGGTGCAATGATTTTGCTTCTTGGGATTCCTCCATAGAAAGGCCACCTGACATGCAGCTTCCAGCCGGTGGCTCTTTCTGAAGCTGACCTTTAGGCCTAAGGTGTTTAGGACTAGAAAGTGTCACAGTGGGGGAGTCTTTGCCAGAACCTTCCACGCATACCCCATAGGAGGGAGGCCAGCTGTCTGGAGTTGCCTGAGGGGCATAGGAGGGAGACTGGACCTTAGAGATGGCCTGTGGGGTGTAGAATGGGAGTTGAGCTTCGGGGGTCACCTGAGGTGCGTAGGATGGGGGCCCGACCTCAGGGGCAGCGTTTGGGGCATAGGACAGTGGGGAGAGGATCTGTGTAGGTGGCACGTTGGCGGGCTGGAGGATGGAGATGTCCGGCTGCCCTAAGTAGGTGATCTCGGACAGGCTGTGCCGCTGTGGAGGTCCTGCGGGCTCCCTGGGTCCGGACACCCTGATCTGGGAGTACTGGACAGGCTGGGCCAGACTGCTGGGGCCGCTGAGGTCAAAGACAGGGATCAGGACGTGCTCCTGGATGAAGCGCAGCGGCTGGAAAGTCAGGACTTGCTGGATGTTCTGTGCAGGGACGACAACAGTCACCCCCCCGTGGTTAGGGTATGTCCCAAGCTCCCCGCTGGTGATGCGGGTGGGTGAGGTCCTCCATAGGGAGGCATCTGGGGGCTTTTTCAAGATGCGTCTGTCCCATATCCCCATCTGCTTCCCAGAGACTCCTCTAGGTGCAAGCGCCTCCCTGAAGGGACGGGATCTCTCAGCTCTTTGGTTCTGAAGTCTCGGTTATCTCAGGGAGAGAGATCTAGGCTCTGGTTTCTCCAGGAGGCGGATAATCCAGGGAGTAGATGACCAGGAATTGGGGTTGCCTTGGGCATGCTCTGGAGGTGTTGGCCCACATTGTTGCTTGGCCCACGGTTCCCTGAGGGCCTAATACAGGATCAGGGTGTGAAAGGAAGGAACCAGAAGAGACTGGGAGAGCTTTACAGAAAATGCTTCATCTGGACTTGCACATGCAGCAAAACTCCCTCAGAGCTCCTCTGTCCCTCCGATGGGCAAGAGCAGGCTCCGGGTGCCCCAGGTGGCTCAGCTCATGGCTTCTGCAGTGGACCTTGCTGCTCTAGCAGAGGCGGCACTGGCATCAGGTGGGGGCTGCTGATGTGATTTGTGTGACTGGTGTAGGGCTTTCCATTTTATTTTATTTTTTAGGGGAGGGGGCAGGTTCCGGTCTTCACTTGCTAGACAAATTCTAAAAGAGCTGCAACAAAGGCTTTCCACTTAACACTTAGTTTTGCCATTTAAAATTTTTTTGTTTAAAATGGCCAGGCGCAGTGGCTCACGCCTGTAATCCCAGCACTGTGGGATGCTGAGGCAGGCAGATCACCTGAAGTCAGGAGTTCAAGACCAGCCTGACCAACATGGTGAAAGCCTGTCTCTACTAAAAATACAAAAATTAGCCGGGTGTGGTGGTGCGCACCTGTAATCCCAGCTACTTGGGAGGCTGAGGCAGGAGAATCACTTGAACTCAGGAGGCAGAGGCTGTGGTGAGACGAGATCATGCCACTGCACTCCAGCCTGGGTGACAGAGTGAGACACCATCTCAAAAAAAAAAAAAAAAAAAAAATCTGTTTAAAAAACAGAATATTTGAAAAGTGGGAGATTTCACAACATAATCTGAAACTCTGGCTTCTCTTGAAAAACGTGAAGATCAGGCAGTGCTGGGCCTGCATTCCCACGTGGTGGTGCCTGGCTGCCCATTTAGACAGGGCATGAGTGCCACGGCTCTCCTGGTACCCACCATTCCTCCCTCGTTGCCTTGCTGCTCATTCAGGTCCCACACTACCCTCCTGGTACTGGACACTTCCAAGCCATGTGGGTTTTTTATTCCGTGTCCACTATTCCTGATCACCTGCCCCTCTCTGATGCATCCTGAGACCTGCTGGGCCACACATCTGTTGACTTTAGGAGGGACTGTGAGCTCCATGAAGGGAGAGAGCAGGCCCATCTCCCACTTTGTCTGTGGATCCCTGCATTTTGGGGAGAACTGGAAACCCCAGAGCCCAGGTCCTCCCCTGGACCTCTCCCTCCCGCCCCAGGGGGATGGCTCACCAGGGAGTTGGGAGGTGCAGGCGGCTTGGTGACATATCTGTAGCTCAGGTAGCAGAGCCCTGCGACGAGGAAGCCCAGGGAGAACAGGAAGGCTCCGGAGAAGGAGTAGGTCCACGTCCGGTCTGGGAAACCAAAGAGGCCAGAGAAGGAAGCATGAGGCTGGGCTCTGCCGGGGCCCGGTTGGGTGTGGCCCCACATGTGGACGCTGCAAATCCTCTCTGACTGGGCTGTCGAAGCCTCTCTTACCCTCAGAATGCAAGATCACAAATGGAAGTCCATAGACTGTACATCTAAATAGTCAGAATTTACAAATTATATTTTTACACTGTTAAATAAAATGTTCTATGTTTCCACATTGACAAAAAGACTTTTCACAACCACCTGGGATGCCATGTTTTAATTCAGAGTTCTTGGACCTCTCTAGGTACTGTGCTGAAATGGGGGGACAGGGAAAGCTCGCAGTGCACTGCAGGCACCCAGCCCAGCCCAGCCCAGCCCAGCTCCATCCCACACTGCCAGGGCCCTCACGCACATGTGTATAGATGCTCCAGCCCTCATGGTCGAGCTCATCCATGACCCCCACAAATAGCCACCTGTTGGTCATCCTTTGGGCCAAGGGTCTGCACTACGTGTCAGCAGTGTCTGCCTTCATGAGGAAGGACCCCCGAAGGAGGACTGCCTGGACAGATCGCAGGCTCCAGGCCACATGTACAGAGTCTCAGGGTCCCAGGTACTCACAATGTGATCTAGAAAGGAGGTCACAGGATCCAGATGGACCTGTCCCCTTTGTTGTATGGAGTCTTCATCTTGCAAGGAGGGGAATGGCCAGGGCAGGACCAGAGAAGGCCTTCTAAAGTGCTGGGTACAGGGAAGGGCCCCTCTTGCTTGAGTCTAAGGGCAGTCCTGCCTCCCTCGTATGGTAGAGGCAGAAGGAGGGGAGAGGTGAAAACAGGGAGGCCTGTCCTCTCCACCTCCCTACCAAGGTAAGGGGCTGGACATCAGGGAAGATCTTGGTCAAGAAGGGAGCCTGGGAAGGCACTGTTCTGTCTAAAATGGAGGGGAGAGGGATGACTAGGACTCTAGTATCCGAGCCTCTCTCTGTGTTCCAGCATCTTTGGGATGGGTGCAGCTGGTTCCAGGCAGGACACACTTCCTGTCACCAGTCCACATGGGACTTGCGAAGGACTTAGGGAGGAAGAGGTTGTTGGAGTTTTTGGTAAAACTGACAGTTTGCAACAGAGGGAAGGTGACTCGGAGAGTCAAGACCCCTGCAGTCCAGGGGCCTGCTAATTACCCTTCCTCTCTTCCTGGCCGCTGTGAGGCCTCAGCTTGGAGAGTTAATCAATAGCTCCAATGATCTCGGTGATCACTGTGAACCCCGGGAACTGCTGGAGCCTCTATTTCCAGCCCACTCCTCGATCCTCCCCTAGCCCATGAGCTTGGGCCTCTCTGGGTCAGCTTCCCACTTCAATGAGACCCTGTCTCCTGTCACATGTTACCCCCATCTCTGCTCCAGGAAAAAGACACGACCCGAATGTCTATAACATTCCAGGACAGGATAGGGACATGGAATGGTCTCTGGCTTGACATATTTCCATTTCACACTGTATGTATTTGGTACATTGCCATTTCACCCATAGGGAGGCTGGATGGAAAAATAAAAACACCACCAGCCTGAGAGTAAGGAATACAGAGTGTTAGAGGCCTGGCTTTGCCACAGATATGCTGAGCATCCTTCCTGCTGCACGACCCTCTCTGGTTTACCCTTTAATAATAACAGTAGCCAGCGGTGGTTGAACTCCTACTACGGGCCATGATCTATATGACCGTGTAGAGCTGGGTGCTCTACCTATGTTATCTCACTGCATCATCAAAACACAACACAGAGGGATAGGGATGCTCCCTTCCTATGGATAACAAAGCTGAGTCCCAGACAGGTTAAGTGACCTGACCAAAGTCACACAGCTACTCAGTGGAGTTACATGTGTAACTCTAAAACTCATCATCCCTGCCACTCTGCAAGGAAGCCTCAGTTTCCTCATCTATAAGATTAGGATATGAGGTGAGATGGCCCTTAGAGCCTTTTCCATCATCAAGATGCTGGGACAGTGCTCTGTGACACTCCCTGTTTATCTACGGAGAGGTAGGTAAAAGGGATTCTGGGGGTAACGCAGACGTCAGGATACACGGTCAAGAGCAGGATGCATCACTCTGAAATGGAAGTAGGAGGAAGAAGTGTGCAGTACAGGGGGCTCACTGTAAACAAAATTGCAAAGTGGTGGGTAGAGCCCAGCCTTCAGAACCAGATGAATCAACCAGGTTACCCGAGCAGCTGTGTGGTCATGGGCAAGTTGCTTAACTTCTCTGAGCCAGAGTTCCTCCTCTGTAAAATGAGGATGATGCTACCCAACTTGCAGGACTGTTCTAAAGATTAAATAATATATGTTACATGTGATAATGAAGATGAAATAATATATGTAAAGCATTTGGCACAACTATTTGCTTGGCAATATAGTAGAATCTAATAAATGTAGGAATTGTTTTAAATATATTTTTAAGAATAAGGTGCCTTCTATATGTTAGCAAGAAGTAGCCACCAAGAAGTGTGATTTATATAAAAGTAGCTACAGTCTTAGGGGGAAAAAAAATGGTATCCCATTATGGGCAAGACCATGTAAGGGCAAGGCACCAGAAGGCTGTTGTGGATAAGGGTGGAGTGGTCTTCACATTGTCAAAAAACTGGTGGGCCAGGAGCAGGTGAGATTTGTCTAGGACATTCCGGGGAAGGGGTTCACAAATCATACAAATGCTCCCAGCTCAGCCCCAGAACGTGAGTTTCCTTTTCTAGTCTCTCTCACCAAGTTCTATTCTGAGCTCGCTAGCAGCCATTGCCCCAGGAAGGGCATGCCCCATGCAAGTGGCCAGTGTTGGCTGTTCCATCAGACACAGCTCCCCTGCCAATTGGTGCACTGGGATTCGGGTGGAGAAATCAGTCTCTTGTGGGCTCTTTGGAAAACTAATGAGTTTCCAAACAAACCTGAGGACCAGAGCTTCATTTCCTAGGGCCCAGCTCTGGCAGCTGCCTGGCCTCGGATTATCGCCTCAGCCCAGGCATCAGCATCCTTATTTGTCAGATGAGGGATCAGGCTCCCAGAGGCTGAGTGACTCCCCCAGGCACGTGGTTGGCTGACATCTGACTAATGCTGTGCCTTCTCATTCCTCATGCGGCACTTCTCTTTCCACTGTGCCACACGCAATGTCCAGCTCGCAAACTCAACTCTATTCTGATTGTTGGCATGGCTGGAACTGAAATCACTTACTGACATCATGAATCTGAATGTGAGGATAAGGTGGAGACTGTTTTACCAAATCTACCTCATCCACTGCCATCGCCTTCATCCTCTAAACCTGCAGCTCTGAGCAATACATTTCCATCTGTCTATGAAAAGAAACACCAATAAAAACATCATGATGCTTGTGATGAGCATCAAGTTTCAATGTGCTAGAGGAAGGGACCATCTCACTAAGCAGATGATTCAAAACCATATCTAGGCCTGGCGCGTTGACGGCTGCCTGTAATCCCAGCATTTTGGGAGGCTAAGGTGGGTGGATCACTTGAGGCCAAGAGATCAAGACCAGCCTGAGCAACAGGGTGAAACCCTGTCTCTACTAAAAATCCAAAAAAAAAAAAAAAAAAAAAAAAAAAAAAAATTATTCAGGAGTGATGGCACACACCTGTAATCCCAGCTACTTGGGAGGTTGAGGTGGGAGAATTGCTTGAAATCGGGAAGCAGAGGTTGCAGTGAGCCGAGATTGTGCTATTACACTCCAGCCTGAGTGACAGAGAGAGACTCTGTCTCAAAAACAAAACACAAAATAAACTACAAAAAACCCAACCATCTCTATAGTAGCTCTGTAGTAAGAGCATGGCCTCTAGAATTAGGCCTCATTCCATCCCTCAGCACCTGTGTGACCCTGGGCAAGTCACTTTTTTTTTTTTTTTTTTTTTTTTTGAGATAGGGTCTCGCTCTGTCATCCAGGCTGGAGTGCAGTGGTGCAAACATAGCTCTTTGCAGCTTCAACCTCCTGGGTTCAAGTGATCCTTCTGCCTCAACCTCCTGTGTAGCTGGGACCACAGAGGCATGCCACCATGCATAGCTAAGTTTTCGATTTTTTTGTGGAGACAGGGTTTTGCCATGTTGCCCAGGCTGGTCTTAGACTTTTAGGCTCAAGTGATCCTCCTGCTTTGGCCTCCCAAAGTGTTTGGTTTACAGGTGCCTGGCCATGGGCAAATGACCTAACGACTCTGAACCTCAGGTTCTTTGTCTGTGAAATGAGGATGAAAATAATACCTATGTCATAGACTGTTCATGAGGCTTGCCCTTGGTTGTGCCTGGTCCCTGGTTAGCACTGCAGAAACACTAGTTATCATGATACCATTATTGTTATTTGACTTTGGGAGATATTGAGAGATCTTTTTATCTTCTCTGCTTCCCCCCCTGCAGATTTTCCCTCCAGTATATCTCACCTGGGTTAATATTAAGGTGAGTTTGCTTTGCCAAGGTACATACAAGGCCTGTCAGAGGGGAAATCCAGACATAGGCTGGAGGGTGAGAATCAAACATTTGCTTTGATAACTCATCAGCCAACTCTTTTATGGATAAACAAAGATTGACTTCAATAACACACTGATAACCCTTCCATGGTTTTTCAGAGTGTTGCCAAGTCTCACCTTGGTTACAGGGAGGAAAGAGGAGAGTCAAGACTTGAATCCAGGAGCCCTACCCCACTCTGGTTTCAGCTGAACTCACCTGGCAGTGTCCTCACTCGGCACATGTAGGGGGCACTCTCCTTGGACCAGGTGGGAACACAAATCATGATGGTGCCAAGGAACTCTGTGTCAGGGGTTAGTCCGAAGAACTCATATTCTCTTTGCTTCCCTCCAAGGTGCTGAATTGGACAGAGAACGTGATTCGTGTTACACACTAATCTCCACATGGATCCCAAGGAAGCTTACTCGCTTCTCCTCCTGGATTCTGGTTTGGTGCTGATGGGTCTGTCTTCAGTCTCTGTTTCCATTCCCCTCCCTTCTGCTTTATCCCCAAATCCAATCAGTGTCCAAGCACATGTGTCTTTCACTTGCAATAGTGTCTGGTCCATAGGCAGTCGTTATACACACTAGTGGCTACCATTATGACCTCCACCACCCTCCCACCCTCCCACCATCCCTCCTTCTTCCAATTCTTCTTGTCCTTCACCTTTTCTTTGTTAAACGTTGAAAACTCTTTGAACACCCATTCCTTTCTTTCTTTCCTCATTGCTTCTGCCTTAATTGGGCCTCAAGCCTTCAGCCTGGACTCTAGCAGTAGCCTTTTTCATGTTCATCCATCTCTGGGTTTGCCCCGTTCACTTCCATATTCATCCTGGTGTTATAGGGATCTTTCTAAAAGATAATCTCATTATAATGCTCTTCTGTTCAAAAGCCTTTGATGGCCTCACCCATATTTACAGAATAGAGTCCTGGTCCCTGGCTTCCAGTCCAGACTCATTTGTCTCTGCAGCCCACCTGGCTCTCTGCAGGCTCATCAATGCTGGATACCCGCCACTCAGGTAAACACCTACCTTGCATAAGAAAGCCCTTGTTTCTTCGCATCTGCCAGTCCTTCTGCTGGACCTGTGTTTTGATTCTCGTTCTTCTGTGTATCTCTCACCTTTTTGACCCTGAACTCCTCTCCCGTGGCTGCCATATGTCATCCTGCCTGGCTCTGCTCCTACCTTTCTGATTGGTCTTTCACTGGTTTTAGCCCCTCAGTGTTGTTCTGCAAGATTTGCTCTTCAACCATTTCCTTCTCTCTCACGTACTCTCCAGCCACTTAGTGATCTTATCTGAACCCATGGCTGCTGTGAGCACCGATGTGTGGATAACTCCCAAACTTATCTCAGGAAGAGCTGTAGCATTTCTATGGGCTCTGCCAGCTCCCTGCTGGATGTACCATGTGAGCATCTCTAAGTCAACACGTCCAAACATGCTGCCCTCCTCTCTCTGGGGCCGGCCCCATCCCAAACCCCAAACCCAAATCTGCTTTTGATTCTCTAATTTTGGTAATAGCATCACTCTTCTTCTAATCTCCAGGGCCTAAACCTTGAAGCCATTTTGGACAAATCCCCTCTCATATCTTGGGTGATCCAGACACCTTCCTTTAAAGGGCCAGAACCTGTGATCTCGGGAGTTCAAAAGCTGAGAATTTTTTTCTTTGGCTCTTTGTATTTCAGCTCTGCCTTCTCTTTTTCAGGCACATGGAGGCCAAGGTTGAGGGTAAATTATTGTTTTCTTTTGTGTATGTTTCTGGGGGTGATGGTGACAGTGAGTGAAGAAGTACATAAATAAATTTTTTAACTTATTGTTTTGTAGAACTTATGTGGTTGAAACTGGACACATTACATATCATGAGACACAACTCCAGGAGAGTTACAAAGGCCCTGATTCCCCTTCCCCAAGTTTTTGACGATCTCCATCCTGGTTCAGGCCCTCATTTCCAACGTATACCATTATAATAATCTTCTGACTTCCCACCCTGTTATCTCTTCCATTTCCACATTTGATCTTTCTTCATTCTAATCCAAGTAATTTACAGTTTATATTGGACCAAACATCCCCAAAATAACAACTATAAATTCTGAGCAAAATGAAAAACAACTACTTACAGGCATTAGAAAGAAAATAAAAGTGGGCACATATTGGAGAAAGGATAACTGGCAATGGGTACATTTCCAATTTTTACTGTCTTTTAGCCTGAAGGTAGACCCCAGTCTACACTTTGAGGGATGGTTAAACCTAGATAGAAACCCTGTATTCTCACTGTCTTGAATACCCAAAAGGCAGGGCTTGGAATAATCACAGCAGCTGGAAAATGAGAGGAGAAACCATAGACAGGAGAGAACGTAGATGAGGCCCAAACTCTGTGTATAAACTCTGCTCAAATCCCTGACTGACCCCTAAAGTAGGCATGAATGGGGTAGACTCCAAGCAGTACAGGTAAAGTTGAAAAAAAAAAAAAAAAGAAATTTCAGAGTTTGGAGTTCAGCCAAATTAATTGCCTGCTAAAACTGGATGAAACCAAACCAATACTCTTTGGAGGAATATAACAGAATCTACAGTAATTTCAACATAATGCCCAGGATACATTTCAAAATTGTTAGACATACAAAGAAAGAATATGTGACCCATATTCAAGAGAAAAGACAATAATGACTGACCCTGATGACAAAAATGTTGAATTAGCAGACAATGATTTTATTTTATTTCATTTTATTTTATTTTATCTGAGACAGAGTCTCACTCTGTCACCCAGGTTGGAGTGCAGTGGTGCAATCTCAGCTCACTGCAATCTCTGCCTCCCAGGTTGAAATGATTCTCCTGCCTCAGCTTCCTGAGTAGCTGGGGACAGGCACCTGCCATCATGCCTGGCTAATTTTTGTATTTTTAGTAGAGATGGGGTTTCACCATGTTGGCCAGGCTGGTACTGACTTCCAAAAGGCCAATACCAATTTCTGTGGCATGCCAGGTGATATATGAATATTAATGACATAATATGCATATTATACATATTAGGCTTTCTGGAAGCCAGTACCGGTTTCTGCGGCATGCCAGATAATATATGCATATTATGTCATTTTTGGCTTCCCAAAAGTTTTCTGGAAGCCTTACAAATCTTGCTGCAATGACATCCTACCCCACTTCCCAATACTCATATTTTTCTCTACCCATAGCTATTTGAATTCTTGTTTTAACTCCCTCTTTGCTCCCTAGATTATAAGCTCCTTGCATGCAGAAACCATAAAGTAGGAAATAAACATTCATTTAACTGAATTGTGGTTTGGTGGCACATGCTGAGGGTAGGGGGTACCAAATATTTTCTGAATATGAAAAGAAATAATTCATATATTATTTGAGAATTTATGCCCTTGCCTTCCACCTCTTATTATTACTCATCCTTCCACATTGCCTGTATATAGTTCCTGCAAATAGTGGAGAACTACTGCAGCAGTAGAAATTGATTCTAGCATTTTCTAATGTGAACATCCGAAGATATGAATAGAGGTTGTTCCCCCGGATGTGAGAAGGTGTTAAACAAAAAACCATGTAAATATTATGCAAAAAAAGTAGCTTCTCTGGTGAAATAAATTTGGGAGAAGTTGTATTAAACAAATTGATAGTGGAGTATTGGTTCTGCAGGACTTGTCAGAGTTTTTAGCATGCTATTGTGTGTGTGACTCTATGAGAGAGGTTGTCATTTGTGATGTTTTCCAGGCTTCAAGGAGCCTCTCGAGGGACATGTTTTGGGAAACGCTAATTTACATAACGTGTACCCTTTTTTTCTTAAAGCAACTCAGATCTAATTGAGAGGGAAGAGGCTTCCTAGGCAGAGAAAGACCAGGGTGCAACATACACTTACCATTTGGTAGGTGTGGTTGACCTGGAGCTCTAAGTGGTAGAACAGGTCATGGAAGATGTCTTCCAGGGTTAGCCGGTGGCCGTCCCCTGCACGGATGGGCGTGGGGGTAGGATGAACAATCATCTGAATCGATCTCACTTTGGGGATACAGGTCACATCAGGTGGCTTGAGGGTAGCTGGGGATAGGGAGAGAGAAAAGAGAAAAGAGAAAAGAAAAAGTCAGAGTTGGTGGGTAGTGTCTGAGGCTACCCTGGACAGTGGAAAATGACTGTTCCCTCTCTCCTTCCACTCCAATGCCAGCTATGCTTCTGGAAGCATCGGCTAAACAAACAGTAAAAAGAGAAAAGTTTCTGCAAGCCCTGGTGTTTGGGTTTCAGGCTGGCAAAGGGATGACCAAAGGTGGATGAGAAGAACCCAGGGTGAGGGGCACCAGTCCTGTAGCTTGGTCATGCTTTTGGCTTGCTCCTACACATCCCAGCCCCCTGCATCCCCACCTTAAGTCAGCCTGGAACACCCTTCTTCCCTCATCTATTGAGTATGACAGTTTTGGGGATGTCAATGACATCAACTACACATCCTAAAAAATGTTTGGGGCCTAATACTATTGATGCAGCCTCAAAGGTCAGGCTGAAGACTTCTGTCTCTCTCAAGATGGAATTTTCCAAATAACCAAATTACCTTTGCTGGTTTACAGACTCCTTTGAGAATGTGATGAATGCTGTGGGTCTTCTCCCCTCCAAAATGTACATATACAAAAATCTTGCATCCAACTTCAGGGATTCACGGACCTCACTTACCCTAAATCTAATTTGTAAAAATACCTCAATGATCCATTGGCCTCCAAGATCGAAAATATCTGAGTCAGAACAATGTTTATTTCAGTGATGCCAATAAAATTGAAAAACTGAGCTGTATGTCCTCCAAAAGGGAAATATGTAAGTAAATTAGAGTACCTCCCTAGAATGGATCATTTTGCACTGTGAAATATCATGTTGTGCAATATGTTTAATGATATGGGCAAATGTTCATGATACTAATATATGGGGAAAAAGAACCTAAGACAAAAAAGCAATGCCAGATTGCAAAGTAGATACAGCTGCTAGTAACTGCAGTTATGTTAGAATGTTAAGATTATTTTGGGTGACTTTTATTTTTCTTTGTATATGTCTATATTTCACAAATTTTCTACAATGAATGTGAATTCATTGAACAAGCCAGGTTAAAAAAACAATATTTTACTTAATTTTATTTTTTTATCTTCTTAAAAAGCTATGTGTGACTATAAAATCATCATCACATGATTATCTTGTGTGGGGAGTTTGGCAACTGTATTAGTCCATTCTCACACTACTAATAAAGACACACCTCAGACTGGGTAATTTATAAAGGAAAGAGGTTTAATTGACTCACTGTTCCACATGGCTGGGGAGGCCTCAGGAAACTTACAATCAGGAAACTTACAGAACGGGAGGCAAACATGTTCTTCCTCACATGGTGGCAGGAAGGAAAATGAAAACCGAGCAAAGGGGGAAGCCCCTTATAAAACCATCAGATCTCATGAGAACTTACGAGAATAGCATGCGGGAAACTGTTCCCATGATTCAGTTACCTCCTACTGGGTCCTTCCCACAAGATAGGGTTATGGGAACTACAAATCAAGATGAGATTTGGGTGGGGACATAGCCAAACTATATCAGCAACTGCTATCCACTCATTCATTCATTTACTGAATATCTTTTTTTTTTTGAGACAGGATCTCATTGTGTCACCTAAGCTGGAGTGCAGTGGGGCAATCCCAGCTCACTGCAGTCCTGACCTCCTGCGTTCAAGCTACCCTCCCACTTCAACCTCCTGAGTAGCTGGGACTACAAGTGTGTGCCACCACATCTGGCGAATTTTTAAATTTTTTGTAGAGATGGGGTCTCACTGTGTTCCCCAGGCTGGTCTTGAACTCCTAGGCTCAAGTGATCCTCTTGCCTCAGCCTCCCAAAGTGCTGGGATTACAAGTGTGAGCCACCGCGTCTGGCTATTGAGCATCTTCTGTGTGCCAGGCACTATGCTGAGGGCTGGGAATGCAGTGGATTCTGCTGCCCACACAGGGAGTTCTAGAGTTCACATTTTAGAGAGGGAGGCAGATGATAACATGTGTGAGCAAACAGTAATTACAGCGTGTGATCTGAGTGATGAAGACAATAAACCCTGTATTGCAATAGAGAATCACAGGTGGTGGCCTACTGAAATCAGGTCATCAGGGCTGGAGGTGGGGACGCTGACTTAGGAGGTGATGTTGAAGCTGAGCCATGAGGACTATAAAAGAACCAGTCATGTGAAGAGCCCAGAAGTGCCCCCAGACAGTAGGAGCAGCAAAGACTCCGAGGCAGGGACTGTCAGAAGCTTGGCTGCTTGATGCATTGGGAAGACATGTTCAAGATGAGGACCAGGGTAGGCAGGGCCTCGCGGGCCGTGGCAAAGAGTTGGATCTTATTTTTAGAGTCATGAGAAACTGCCAGACGGTTTTAAGCTGAGAAGAGAAGGTGGGATTTATGTGTTGAGGAGTTCTCTCTAAATGCTCTGTGGAGAATGGGCTGGAGGAGGTGGTAAAGAGGGGAGTTGGGGAAACAAATTAGGTGGCCTTGACCTCAGTCGAAGGGCAAGATAAGTGTGGTCTGAACTAGGAAAGTTGGGGTGGAGGTGGAGAAAAATCAACAAACCTGCTAGGGACACACTGCAATTGGTGGGGCGGGGGCCTTCCCTAAAAGCCACATCCTCAGCTGCCCCCCTCCCCTTGCAGAGAGCCCCTTCTGGGCCCTCCACCCACTCCAGAGGGGAAGAGGCCATCCCATCCCGCAAACACCTGCGCTTTCCTCTCCCCTTCCCTGAAACCCACAGGGGCTCCAACTCACTGTGCTGCAGAGAGCTGAACCTGTCAGTCATCTTGGTGGCTGACCGGCCTCCCACGCTGACAGCGGTGACCCTGGCATAGTAGAGCTCCGTGAGGTTGCCCGTCTCCACCGTCAGGTTGCAGGACTTTCCGGTGATCCGCTGACAGCCCTTCTTTGCCACCCAGTCCCTCTCTCCGTACCTGCGGGCCAGGAAGGGGCCAAGTCACAGTAGTGATGAAAAGGCCAGCACTAGGACTGTGGCTTATTAATAATGCCAAGGAGATCTAATATTTACTTAGCACGTTCAGTGGCCCAGGCTCTTTACGCGAATGATCTCATTTTGTTCTCACAATGACTCTCTGAGGCATATGCATTCTTCTTTTTCTTTCTTTCTTCCTTTCTTTTTTTTTTCTTGAGACACGGCCTTGCTCTGTCACTCAGGCTGGAGTGCAGTGGTGCAATCTTGGCTCACTGCAACTTCTACCTCCGGGGTTCAAGTGATTCTCCTGCCTCAGTCTCCCGAGTAGCTGGGATTACAGGAGTGCACCACCATGCCCGGCTAATTTTTGTATTTTAGTAGAGACAGTATGGCCACCCTGTTGGTCAGGCTGGTCTCGAACTCCTGACCTCAAGTGATCCACCTGCCTCAGCCTCCCAAAGTGCTGAGATTATAAGTGCGAGCCACGGTGCCCAGTCTATTCTCTTTATTTTTCAAATAAAGAGGATGAGGCTCGAAGAAGTAAATTGCCCACGTGTTTGAAGTGTGCATGTGGGGAGCCAGGACTTGAACCCAGCCAGTCTGAGTCCACATTCTGAGCTCGTCATCACCATAATCCTTTGATGTGGGCCCTGTTATCCCCATTTTACAGATGAGAGAAATGAGGCTCAGAGAGGGGGAAGTGACTTGCTACAGGGCAATGTGGCATGACCAGGAGTGGAAGCCACGCTTGAGGACTCCTGAGCCCAGGCCACCCCTCCTCACCTGCATGGGAGGCAGAGGAGTAGGAACAGGAGCGTGGGCTAGAGGGGCTGGGTGCATCTTCAGCTGACCTGGTCTCACGAATAATAATAAAACAATTATTGGTAGCTTATAATTTTCCAGGCACAAGTGCTAATGACTTTATCTTGTTTAACCCACCCAAAAACTCTGTGATGAAGGTGCTACCATTGTCCTCACTTTGTGGGTGGAGAAACTGAGGCTTCGCGAGGTCACCTGACTGCCCAAGGTTACACACACAAGAGATGGCATTTAAGTCCAGGCAGCCTGACCCTATCACCTGTACTTTTTACCGTTATATTATTCTCCCTCCCCAAAAGAAACACAAAGGAGCAAAGCTTCATCTGGGAGGGATGGGAACATATGGAGAGCAGGGGAATTCCTTGGAGAAGGGCTGGCTTCAGAGCACAGTCAAAGGAGGGGGAGTCAGGAGAGAAGCCTACGTCTTATACTCGATGCTGTAGACCGTGTCTGGGGTGCCCTCCGGCCCGCTGTCCCACGTCAGGATGTTTTCAAAGTTGTTGGACTGGAATTTCACGTGCTGGAGCAGATCTGAGGGGTCCTCAGGGGCATGAGCTGCAGGAGGGAGGGAGGAGGGTAAGCAGGGCTTTCCCAGGGTCACCCTGCCCATGTGTGGGCTCCGTCAGAGTCCTATCCCATATAAATTTCATGCAAAGTGCCTTTGCTTTCAAGATGTCAGCCTGGTGGGGGGGCAGGGAGACCCCAGCGCCCAGTCTTCTGCAAATGGGCCAGTGAGAGGGGATGCTTCCCACACTGTTCTAACCAATCATCCACTCTCAGCCATTTTGCTTTGCATTGAGCTGTGATTCACATTCCATAAATGTCCCCACCTTATAGTGCTCAGTCCAATGGTTTCTTAGTATTTTCACAATGTTGTGCAATCATCACTATTATCTAATTCCAGAACATTTTCAGCACCCCAAAAAGACATTGCATGCCCATTAGCAGTCACTCCACCCATTAGCAGTCACTTCCCATTCTTCTCCTCCCCTAACCCCTGACAACCACAAATCTACTTCCTGTGTCTGTGAATGTGCCTACTCTAGACTTTTTATATAAATAGAGCCTTGGCTGGCTTCTTCCACTTAGCATAACGTTTTCAAGTTTCACACTTACGGTAGCATGGATTAGTACTTCCTTTTCAGGGCTGAATAATATTCCATTATGTGATATACCACATTTTGTTTATCCACACATCAGGATATTTGGGTTGTTTCTACTTTTTGGCTACCATGAATAACGCTGCTGTGAACATCGTGTTCATTTTTTTAAGTGGACACATGTTTTCAGTTGTCTTGGATATGTATCTAAGACTGGAATTTGGTAGGTTATATGGTAGCTCTACCTTTAACCTTTTGAAGAACTGTCAAACTATTTTCTAAAGTGGCCGCACCATCTTTCTTTTGTCTTTGAGACAGGGTCTTGCTCTGTCCCCCAGGTGGGAGTGCAGTGGCGCGATCATGGCTCACTGCAGCCTTGACTTCCTGGGCTGAAGCAGTCCTCACACCTCAGCCTCCTGAGTAGCTGGGATGACAGCCGTGCACCACCACATCTGGCTAATTCATTTTTAAATTTTTTGTAGTGATAGGGTCTTAAATATTGTCCAGGATGTTACGGCTGCATCATCTTACATTCCCACCAGCATTGTTCGAGAGGTTCAATTTCTCCATATCCCCATTGATGCTTGGTATTGTATCTCACTCACTTTTTAACACAACCTGAAGTTGGTGTCCTCACCCTTATTTTAGAGATATGTAACTAAAATGTGTAAGGAGTAATTTGCCTCAAGTCGAAGCAATGGTGGAGGAGGCGCTTGTGAATTCCAGTCTCTCCGCTGGCTGAGCCAATCCCTGCCCTCACACCAGGCTGGCTTCTCGAAAGCAAAGACATCTTGCACGAAATCTGTAGGGGGCAGGACTCTTGACTGAGCCCACACATGGGCAGGGTGACCTTGGGAAAGCTGTTTAAGCAACGAGAACTTCAATTGCCTCATCTCTAAAATGGAAATAGTTTGATTTACCTAAAGACAAACAACAATGACAACAGCAGCCGCTGGCATTTGTGAAGTGCATGGCCTCTTTCAGGCAAGTCCCTTCCTTCATTAAATCCTCACGACAATGTGCCCCCATCACTATCCCCATTTGATGAATGAGGAAAACTGAGGCTCAGAGAGAGCTGTTGCCCAGCATCACAGTTAGGATGTGAAGAGCCTACCATTTTCATCCCAGTGCCAGACTGGTTGTGGGACAGATAGAGCGGGTGGCTTTAGTGTCTAATAGGCCCCTCGGTACATGTGTTGAGTCCAAAGGGAGGAGACCTGGGAAGGGAAGACATTTGCTCTGTAGGGAGGGGGGCTGTCTTGTTCACCCGTTTATATGAGGATGGGGGGCTTTAGGGACCTGAGCACCTGATAAAAGGATGAATTTAGGGAGGAGGAGAGGAGAGAGGAAGAGAGAAGCTGGCCCTTGAAGAGCTCACAGCCCTCTCTTCCAGGCTAGGTCTTTGCCCAGCCCACTTCTGCTTATGGTAAGGGAAGGGCAGTGAGGGCCTGAGCCTCAAGGAAGGGGCTGGGGAGGGGCTGCAGCCTCTGAAGCAATCTGCACTGTAAACCAAGAGTCCTTAACTTATAAAACCCTTCCCTCAGCCCAGCAGGGTTGGGCTGTGGAGAGCAAGAGCCTGTGGGAAAATGGCGGCCCAAGCTGGCAGCTGGCTCCTACTTCGGAGGCCCTGGCTGGCTGGCGTGGGAAATAAACAGGTGGGAAAATGTTGAGCAGCCCCAGCTGGGTCAAGGCCTTGCGGCCTGGGTGTGTGTCTTGGATATGTTTGTGACTCTCCTTCCACAGAGACGACCATGACTGCCAGCGGGCCCAAGGTGTGAGGGAGCAGACAGTTACTGATGCCCCTACTCCAACTCTGCACACAAGAGGGGTCCTCAGGCTTGGCAAGGACCGGTGGGGTCAGGGAAGGACGGCCCCACCCCGCTGCACATCCTCCTCGCTGCACAACCTCGAAGGCTGCCCTCCTCTCTGAATCTGGGTTCTGGCCCAGCAGCTGCAAAATGTCTTCAGGCTTCCTGGAGTCCCCAGAATGGGGCCTTAAGGATGGCACGGGGAGGTCTACTGCCTCTACCCAAGCTGACGGCTGTGCCACGGAGCCTCAGGATGTAGCTGACATCTTGTTTGGATGTGAGGCTGGGTGGAACTGGGGTCAGTTCTGGAGGGAGGGGTCCTGGATTCAGGGCTGAGTCTAAAGTTGAGGAGACGAGTCCAGTCAAGGTCAGACCTGAACAGTGACTTCTGGTCGGGTGGTGGGTCAGGGCAGGAGGGTGAGGGTGGGATTTGAGAGGCCAGGCTCCATCAGGGCTTGGGGTAGAGTCTGCAGTGGGAATGGTTGCTGCTTGAGGTCAGTGTGCTGGGTGGGAAATAGAGGGCCCATCTGGGTTGCGAGGAGGCTGGTGGCTGAGGTGGGGGCATTGTTGCCAAGGCACAGGACCCTGGGCTACATGGAGGTTGGCACCACTTGTCAGGAGGGAACTGCAGTTAGCTTCCTGAAGAGGGATAAGTGAATCTCGGCCCACCCTTCTCTTTTAGGGGTGTCAGGGACTAACAAGATCTCTCCCTCTTCTCCCGCCCTCCTTGCTCCTTTTCCTCCTCAAATCCATCATCTATTCCTCAGCCTGTGTTGCTTCGGCACTTCCCGGGTGAAAGTCTATATTGCGAAATCTGGGGAGACATGTGTTGTGTGGAGCCTGGCAGCCTGGCGGATTTATAAAAGGCAATTTGTTTTTTCACATTCATGTGGAAAAACAATGTTCTGTCAACCAGCTGGGAAGCTAAGGTAAAATACACAAACAAGAAACAATTCCACATGCTCTGGAGTCAGCCTAAGATTGGGGGAGTGAGGGCCCGGGGTGTGCAGCGCGAGGGAACTGACCCTTGACGGTCTCCTAAGGGCTGTTTCCTGGGGGTCCTCCATCTCAAAGGGCTGGGAGCCTCTAGGATTTCCAACCAGTATGGCTGGAGGTCTAAAGGAACATGTCTTGGGGGCTCACATCTTCCTGGAACGCCCAGCCTGATGCTGGGAAGCAGACTGGAGCAGCACCACAGAGCTGGGAGCCCTGGGGACACAGGCAGCCCGGGTGAGACAGCGGCAGAGGGGGTGGGAAGCTCTCCCCTTCGTGGGCCTCGTCCTGCACTTGAGCAAAGAGGGCCTGGCTGAGGACACACCTGCTCACCATCCTCAAGCGGGACTATGCTTTGACTTCCTAAGGAAGTTCCCTGAATTTCACGCAATGCATCAGGAGAGCAGAGACAGAGTCTAGGGTCTCATGTAATGTTCTGCACAATGAGCTCCCCCCCGACTTTATTGGCTTTGAACACTATGCCCTTAAGCCCTGTTTCCAAGTGGGTCCTGTGTCTTAAGACCTATTAATGTAGCGGACCTGCCCACTCTAGGAGAAAATGCTCTTTCAGATCTATGATAACAAAAGGGACCAAAGAGGCCCTGCAGGGGCATGGAGGGAGGCAACGGCAGAACTCAAGCTTTGTTTCCCCCGTCCTTCCTCCGCCTCCCCTGTCAGGCCAGTGCCAGGTGAGAGGCAGAAGAAGGGATGGTACAACCCGTGCCAGCACCATTTGAGGGACCAAAGGATGTCTGCCTCCTCCAGGCCAATTCTCCATTCACTGAGGTGCAGCGATCCAGCACCCCCAGTTCAGACAGCTGACTATATTCCCTGAGACCTGAGGGTCCTTTGGGTCCCTGGAAGAACCCAGAGTCTGAGGCACCTTCTCCTGCCCCCAGCAACCTAAGCTGGACATTTGCTTCTCCATGGACACCCGGCACCCTGCTCAGCCCTAGCAGGGAAGAAACTGAAACTGGCTATGCTGGAGCTGGGGAGGGTGCTGGGGAGATGACCCTGATCATTGGCCCCTAGGATGGGGGAGATCTGACCACAGGGTGGATGGGCACTCACCGGCCAGGGATCCCACAGCCAGGATGGTCAGCAGCGTCCTCATCGGGGCCGGCACAGAGCCCTCCCTTGGTCTCTGCTCTGCCGTGCACAGAGGGAGGGCTGGGAGTCTTGGCGCCCTGGCAGCTGGCTCCACCCGGGCATGGGGCGGGGAGAAGGGGGTGGGTGGGACCCGAGCCAGTGAGGAGCAGGGGTACAAAGGTGCCCTGGCCCCGTGTGCTCTGGAATTCCAGGTTCTGGGAGGGATCTAAGGGAGTTCCCTTTCGACTTGCAGAAAACAGCAACTGTAACAGGCTGGCTTGTTTATCTGGTCTGGTGGCTGATTCATCCCAAGTGGTTTATCGAGGAGCTGAGGGGCAGAAAAGGCAAGAATAATCCATGATATGCAGCCTTATCAAAAAGCAATTTGGCGCTGTGGATCAAAAGCCTACACCACACGCCTATCTTTGTCTTTAATAATTCTATTCCTAGGGGATTTACCCTAATGAAAATAATTGGACAAGAGAGGGGGGGAAGAAAAAAGTCCCAGAATGTTTCTGGCAGCAAAGGAAAAGCTGTGACTCCTTTGCTTTTCCTGCAGGAGGAGATGGAGAGCACATGATGCTCCTCCTTGATCCTCCATATCAAGGTAGGTCCCGACTGTTGTGGTGGGCTTGGGAACAGCTCTGCCCTAGAGAGGCTGCTGGGGGCGAGGAAGCCCAGCCACTCTTACCTTGAGCCTTTGGGTCTAGGATCTGCAAAGGGTTAGGAAAAAAATGGAACTCAAACTTCAGTCATTCTTTCTGCTGTGCTAGAGATGGGGCCGAACTTCGTGAATGGGCCTTTGGTTCGGGACAATGAAGATTCATTGCTCTCCCATCGTTCTGCCACGTGGGGCAGGATCTGAACACGAGCTTTGTGTGAATGAACAGACAGGTGTTTAGGAAATGGTTTTCTCCTTCCTGCAGGGCCCCAGAGAAGGTTGAAGGGCCCTGGGGCCTGGACTTTGGTCAGGGTGGACACGATTGGAGGGTCCTGCCCCTGGGGAAAGTTTGCCCGGCCCCAGGTGCACAACGGCAAGCGAAATTTTAGCAGGGATCCTGCCAAGGGGTTGGACGCGATGGGCTGTGATACCCTGGGATCCGTGTTTAAGTTTTTCTTTCCTGAATTGTAATTGTTTGTTATCGGCCCCGATGGCTAAAGTTTGTTTGACAAAACAGCCAAATATAAGCTGTGCTTTGGAGGAATCAAGTAGGACCCAGGCCAGTCATTTCCTGAAATTGCAGGAAACTACATTTTCCAGACTCCTTTATCAACTGCTTTCTGGTAAGTTTAGCCCCTGGGAGAAGACTGTGGAGGCAGAGATCAGAGCGTTTCTCCTCCTTGTTTTCTGCTTTGAGTGGCTTCTCCAGCAATGGCCGTATCTCCTCTGCAGCTCCCGCTACCCCTGGACAGTCCATCAGCCAGGCAGTCCCCTATGTCTTTCTTGCTCCTATCTGGAGGCCAGCTCCTGGCCCTGGCAACACCTTCTCCCCTCATCTTTCCCTTCAGGGGGTTAGGATGGCACGACTTCCTGCTGTGGGGAAATCTCTGAACTGTCTGTCCTCATTAGTGTCCCAGCTCCTCCATCCTCTGGGTGACGAGCTCCTTTACCTTAAAGTCCCTTGGTCTGAAAGACTGGAGAGGTTTCTGTGCTACTGAATGAACCATGATGGATGGAGGGTTTTTGATGACTTTGATGACAAGGCGGTGTGGGGCTACAGCCAGAGAAACAGGTTACAAGGGACCCTTAGGGAGAAGAGCAGGCTTTGGACCCAGTGACTGACTGGGAGGACAAGAGGCAGCCCTGACAGGTCTGTGAAACACGAAAGTGTTCCTTGGGGCCGGAATCACTGGAGGAAGGAACTTAACGGAGGAAATGGGTATCCTGTAGTTTCGAGGGTCTGTGGTTATGTAGGAATTAACGGGAATTACGTAGGAATTAACCTGGATTGCTAAGGAACATGGGAACACCCAGACTTCATTTCTAACAGTTTAAGGAAAAAATAGGTGGGGCGTGGCGGCTCACGCCTATAATCCCAGCACTTTGGGAGCCCAAGGTGGGTGGATCACCTGAGATTAGGAGTTCGAGACCAGGCTGGGCAACATGGCGAAACCCTGTCTCTACTAAAAATACAAAAATTAGCCGGGCATGGTGGCGGGCACCTGTAATCCCAGCTGCTCGGGAGGCTGAGGCAGGAGAATCGCTTGAGCCCAGGAGGCGGAGGTTGCAGTGAGCTGAGATTGCACTATTGCACTCCAGCCTGGGCGACAGAGCGAGACTCCGTCTCAAACAACCAAAAAAAAAAAAAAAAAAAGGAGAAAAAATGAAAACAACCTTCGTGTCTGACAACAGAAATTTGATTAAAAGAATAATGGTATGTCCACCCCAAGCAAGACAAATGCAGCTTCCAAAATAATGCTGGAGAAAAATGTTTCTTGACCTGGTAAAGATTCATCATATTTTTTCAAGTGAAAATAGGCATAACATAAACTATATACAGTACCACCCTGGCTAAAACGCACACCTGCACACGCAGAGCAAACTGCCTCTCTTCATGGATATAGGTGAAAACACTAGGGGCATCATCTCTGGGTGGTAGTGGAATTGTAGGTGATTTTTCTTTTCTTCCCTTCGCTTGTCTGCATTTCCTAAAGTTGATATAGGAAATACGCTAATTTATATTAAGGGAAAGCAAGGTTACTAAACATAACAAATAGGCATTAAAGACAAGGCTTTGTCTGGGCTCTACCCTCCTCCTGGAATGCCATTTCCACTCCCTTAGCCAATTCCCTTTTCCTCGAATCTCACCAAGACAGTTCTCTTCTGCAATATGGCCCTTCTTGATAACTCCAGCCCATAACATCTCACTTTGAAAGTCCTTCCAGAGGCCAGACACCGTGGCTCATGCCTATAATCCCGGCACTTTGGGAGGCCAAGGAGGGAGTATCGCTTGAGTCCAGGAGTTTAAAGCCAGCCTGGGCAACATAGTGAGGTGTGGGGAGCAGCCTGAACTGTCTCTATAAATAATAAAAAAATTAACCAGGTGTGGTGGCACATGCCTGTAGTCCCAGCTACTTGGGAGCCTGAGGCAGGAGAATTGCTTAAGCCCAGGAGGTCAAGGCTGCGGTGAGCCATGACTGCACCACAGCACTCAGCCTGGGCAAACAGAGTGACACCTTGTCTCAAAAAACAAACGAACGAAAAAACAAAGTCCTTCCAGAACGCGTGGTCTGGCCCGCATTTTGGCATTTTCCACTATGATACTTCAGCTGTGTTACATGTTCAGGAATGGAAAGGAGGCCAGGTGCCGTGGCTCATGCCTGTAATTCCAACACTTTGGGAGGCTGAGACGGGCTGATCACTTGAGGCCAAGAGTTCGAGACTTCGAGACCAGCCTGGTCAACATGGTGAAACCTTGTCTCTACTAAAAATACAAAAATTAGCCAGGCATGATGGTGCACGCCTGTAGTCCCATCTTCTCGGGAGACTGAGGCAGGAGAATCGCATGAACCCGGGAGGCAGAGGTTGCAGTAAGCCAAGACCGCGCCATTGCACTCCAGCCTGGGGGACAGAATGAGTGAGGCTCCATCTCAAAAACAAACAGGCCGGGCTCGGTGGCTCATGCCTGTAATCCTAGCACTTTGGGAGGCAGAGGTGGGCATATTGCCTGAGGTCAGGAGTTCGAGACCAGCCTGGGCAAGATGACAACACCCTGTCTCTACTAAAAATACAAAAAACAAAAACAAAAACAAAAAAACCCCCCAAAAAACTGGGTGTGGTGGCGAGTGCCTATAATCTCAGTTACTCGGGAGGCTGAGGCAGGAGAATTGCTTGAACCTGGAAGGCAGAGGTTGCAGTGAGTCGAGATTGAGCCACTGCACTCCGACCTGGGTGACAGAGCGAGACTCTGCCTTTAAACAAACCAACCAACCAAACAAACAAACAGAAGAATGAACAGGAGAGATTTGGGTTGGAATGGAGGTAAGATACGAGCACTGTCTTCAAATATCTGAGGGGCTATTGCATGGAGAAGGCTCTAGACCCTTTTGTGTAACTACCTCTGAAAGGAAAACTAGGGTGGTTGGGGGAGACATATGAGGGAGGCCATTTTTTCAATGTAAGGAAATCGCTCTCGCTATGATGGTGTGGCTGCCTTGAGAGGTAGAAAGGTCTTGGCTGCTGGAGGTGTTCACAACGAAGCTGCCTCCAGTGGTAAAGGCTCCCCAGATAACATCGTTCTCTGGGTTCTACAATTGGACGGTGCTCGTTAAGCATTTTGATTGCAAAGAGCTCCCTGGTATTCCTCTGTACTCTCCACGTGGCTGAATGTAGAGCAGGTATCCAACATCGACTTACAGCGTTGACCTTCAGAGCAGCAGGTTCGCCTTGCTGATTCTCAGACCTCCAGGAAAAGCGCTTGTTTTCTGTTTGACAAATTTCTCCAGTGCAGCCAGGCACGGTCTTGCCTCCGAGAATCCCTTTCCGCCTCCACTTTCCTGTCTCATTCCAATTCATTCTTCAGACCTATTCTCCAATTCACTTCCACCAGGAAGCTTTCCCTGTGTGAGCTGCCCCCTTGGTTGGGTTGGGAACACCAGCTCTCTGTTCCCATCTCCTAGCATGTATTGCGTGGTGCTTTCCTATTTCCCGTGGTACTGACTACAGGGACAATGCCTGGAGCTCGCTCTCCTGAGTGTCTCAGTGTCTAGTAGGAGCTGGCACAGAGCAGGTACTCTGTAAGATTTGCTGAATGAATGAGTGTGCCAGAGAAAGTTGGCCAGGGCCTTAAGACTGTAGGGAACATCCCCAAGCTATAGAAAAACCACATTTTACAATGAAATACTCAGGAATGTGACCTGCTCCTGTCCCTTCTCTCAACACCCAAGAATTCCAGAAGCAACAACATCAAAAGGCAGTGGGCTGTTTCCTGGAAGTCTTCGGGGAGTGTGGAGTGCTGTCTCCGTGGCTGACGACTCTGCAGGGGCAGGTCCTAGAGGGGTTCCTGGTCATTCCTGAAGAGCAGGAGCAAGGAATGAAGCCTGAGAGCCCATCTGACTCCAAGGCCTGGGCTGTGTCAATCAGGGACTCTGACTCTATAGCCCAGGTCCGGAGCCTGGGTCTGGTTCCAACCTTGCACCTGACTTCAGGTGACTATGAATAGCTCTTGTCCGCTCTTGAGGCCTCAGTTTCCCTGTCTGTAAAGGAGGCTTGGTCTAGAATGCTCCTAAGGGCCTCTGCAGCTGGCATGGCCTCTGCTTCTATGTCACTTTGGGGTTGGAAACCTCCCCTGACATTCCAGAATTCCCTTCATGACTAATGTCATTCACACAAACATAAAGTCATTGTAGAATTTCCTGACTCTATTTATAATTTCAGCTCTCTCGGGAGTTTGAAGTTCCAGAAGCTTATTACGTGCCTATAAGGCATGTACAAGGCCACACTTCTTCATAAAAACATTAAGAATATCATGCATCTCCAGCCAGGATGGGAAAGCACTTTCATAGGCCCCTTTGGGAGCCAAGGGAAGTGAATGGAACATGGGCTTTGAGTAGATAGACCCGGTCTGAATTCTAGCTCTGCCACTTCCCTGCTGTGTGAGGGTCCCTCAGCCTCTTGCCCTCAGCTTCCTCATCTAGAAATGGAAGTAAGTCTCTATTCCTCAGTGTTGCTGGGTTGCTGTCTCTGGACAGTTTCTGAGAAGGTGGTCTCATGCAGCAAGCATCCTCTGTTATAAAATGAGGAACCTAAGGACCAGTTCGGTCCCTTAAAAACCTTTGCAGGCCAGGCACAGTGGCTCATGCCTATAATCCCAGCACTTTGGGAGGCAGAGGTGGGAGGATTACAAAGTCAAGAGATGGAGACCATCCTGGCCAACATGGTGAAAACCCGTCTCTACTAATAATGCAAAAATTAGCTGAGTGTGGTGGCACACGCCTGTAGTCCCAGCTACTTGGGAGACCGAGGCAGGAGAATCACTTGAACCCGGGAGACGGAGGTTGCAGTGAGCCAAGACTGCATGCCACTGTACTCCAGCCTGGCGACAGAGGGAGACTGCCAAAAAAAAAAAAAAAAAAAGAAAAGAAAAAAAGAAAAAAAACTTTTGCAAAAACCTAGACTGCTGGTGTGCAGGTGTGGGGATGGAGGGAGGTGGGCATGAGGGTAATGATAACATTCCCTTAGAAGTTTGAGGCTGGGTGTGGTGGCTCACGCCCATAATCCCAGTACTTTGGGAGGCCAAGGTGGGCGGATCACCTGAGGTCAGGAGTTCGAGACCAGTCTGGCCAACATGGCAAAAACCCGTTGTACTAAAAATACAAAAATTAGCCGGGCATGGTGGCAGGCACCTGTAGTCCCAGCTACTCAGGCAGCTGAAGCAGGAGAATCATTTGAACCAGGAGGCAGAGGTTGCAGAGAGCCAAGATTGCACCACTGCACTCCAGCCTGGATGACAGAGCAAGACTCCGTCTCGGGGAATAAAAAGAAGTTTGAGTTGGCTATCATTTCTGAGGCCCAATTCCAGGGCTGGAGAAAGTAACGGCATTGCATCCTGCAGGTTGCCCCTTAGAAGAAGGGGCCTAGAGCTCAGAGATGGGTGTGTGGAGGCTCCAGGCTCCTACTGGACTCCGGCTTCCCAGCTGGTCCGCTGAGCACCTGGAGACACAGACTCAGAGTGGGGTGGGATATGTCTCACCCTGGAGTCGCCACTCTCCTAGAGAGGGGCCTCCCGCCACACGCTGATGGTTTTGTCCACCAGGGCAGGGCACTCCTCGCGACCTTCTCCTCTTCATCCACTTAAAGAAGCAGTTAGGGGGAAATAAAAAGACTCAGCTTATATAAAGCCATCACACCTCCGTGTCATGTATCGTCACACGCCAAGGGTGGGGCTCCCGGGGCTGGAACCAGTTCTGGTGTCAATCAGTATCTCTTGAGGAACTGACTCATGGAGCTGACTCACGCATTTAGATATAACTTCTAGTCTGTTTTTCTAGGGAAAAAAAAAAAAAACCTCCAACCCTCATTACTTCAGCCCCCCTTTATGCACACAGGAATGAGCTCAGGGAAGATGCCGCAGGCAGCTGTTGATCAAACCCTAAATAACATGGGAAACAATCAATTACAGAATAATGAGTTCCAGCTCAAGTGTTAAGGTCCTGCTCTGTCTCCCACGTACTCCCTCCAACATCACTATGCTCAGTGAGCAGCACCAGTGCCCTCTCAGAGCAGATGCTGGGTGAGGGAGGACGGGCACCCACGGGCAACGGGAATTTGGGATCAGGATGGTATCATCGCATGCGAGAGCTCCTGAAACCTTATATGGAAGTCAGCCGCAGCCGTCCACTTACTGACTCCAATTCATATGCCAATTCACTCGCTTATTCTTCTTCTTTCATTCACCTACTCAATCCCAAGCTTTCACTCTGTGCCAGGTGCTGGTGCCAAGAGGAAAAGCAACCCCTTTCCTAAAGGAAGTTTTCAGGACGTCTATTACCCCAGCCCTCCCTTCTCCAGGCTCTCTGAGCCAGGTTCAGGTAAGACAGCGCCCCGACATACCACTACTGTCCAGGAGGTGGCAGCAGACAGGCCCGGAGAAGCTCAAGGGTGGCGACCGTGCTGGATGGAGGGGAGAAAGGAGGAAGGCGGAGGAGGAGGGCGGAGGAGGAGGGCGGGTCACCTGGAGAGGACGTCCTTTCCTGTTTCCTGGAAAGGACCAGATACCCGAAGCTGGCCAAAGCGGGCATGGTGGTGGGTGCCTTGTGATCCCAGCTACTTGGGAGGCTGAGGCAGGAGAATCGTTTGAACCCGGGAGGTGGATTCACTGTCTCCTTGTCTTTGTGAATTAGCAAGGACATTTGGTTACACGTAATAGAAAGCCCTGGCTTAAATACTGGGGTGGGGGAGGAAATATAATTTCAAAACCTCAAATGTTCATAGTAGACAGATTCCCCGTAACAAAAGACAGATTAACAAGAGGAAAACAAGCAAGTCTGTAATATATGCGGCACACATCACGAGGGAGAAACCTCAAACAAAGGTGATGGTGCAGTGGCTTATGCCTCTGGCTTAGAGAGCATCTTCAGTAAAGAACAATAAATTTCATCCTGACAAAACAGTGTCAGGAATAACGCTCAAAATCCTGAGGAAATTGAACACTCGAACAAAGGATTCTTAGCAAAGTAATTTTACTTCTGCGCAGAGGGGTGCCTCCTTGGCCAGTCACCATGAGAGCACACCTGAACAAAGGGCACCAGAGCCTTTATTTCTGACGCAAGTCCTGCCCCTGTACTCTTTCCCCATTGGTCGGGGTCGGGTTGTACAATCTAAACGAATCCCGGTTGGCTAAACATTTGAACTCTTTTACATAAGGTGGGCACGTAAAAGAAAGTGGAGAGGAAGGGGAAGGGGTGCCTGTAATGAGCTAGAAAGTTAGTCTTCTTTCCAAATAAGGAAAGGAATGTGAGCTGGTACTGACAACGCCTGGTGCTGCGGTGTGCCTGGGCATCGAACAAAGGCAAAAAGGAAAAAAAGGAGAAAAAGGAAAGTGGAGTGGGGGTACTATGAATTAAAGAATAGAAGATGGATCAGATTATTTGAAGAGAAACCTCAACATATCCCACAAGGGGAACCAGGAAATAAAACCCAACACAATACATTTTAGAGAATTGGCAAGACAAACGAAAGTAGGTTTAGGCTCCTGGAACCTCTGAGAAGGTAAGTGAATGGGAGTAAACTGATGGCATAAGGTTTGTAAAAGTTGTCTCCAGTAAAGAATTTTATAACCTGGCTTTAGGCAGAAAGAGGGGAGCTCTTCCACTGTTTGCTGCTTCTTAACTACCTTAGCTAAAAAATATTCAAAAATATCATGTCAAAGAGGCATATTTGGGGGTAACATATTCTGGTTTCTTTCATGGACTTGTACATAGGATGCAGGGGGGCTGGGCATGGTGGCACATGTTTGTAATCCCAGCACTTTGGGAGGGGAGTGACCAGCCTGGCCAACATGGCAAAACCCCATCTCTACTAAAAATACAAAACCTAGCTGGGCACAGTGGCTCACTCCTGTAACCGTAGCACTTTCAGAGGCCGAGGTAGGCAGATCACTTGAGACCAGGAGTTCAAGACCAGCCTGGGCAACATGGCGAAACCCTGTCTCTACTAAAAAAAAATACATATATATATACATATACACCAACATGGCAAAACTCCGTCTCTACTAAAAATACAAAAATTAGCTGGGCGTGGTGGTGAGCGCCTGTAATCCCAGCTACTTGGGAGGCTGAGGCAGGAGAATTGCTTGAACCTGGGAGGAGGAGGTTGCAGTGAGCCAACAGAGTGAGACTCCATCTCAAACAAAATAAAACAAACAAACAAAAAACCACAACAAAACAAAACAAAACACCCAAAATTAGCAGAACGTGGTGGCGCACACCTGTAATCCCAGCTTCTTGGGTGGCTGAAGCACAAGAATCACTTGAAGCTGGTGGGTGGAGGTTGCAGTGAGCTGAGATGCTGAGATCACATACTCTAACCTGGGTAACAGAGAAAGACCCTGTCTTGAAAAAAAGATTTTTAAAGGTGGGATGAAGCCGAGGCTGGGGGTGCAGCTGCACCTGGGGAAGGGACCAGAAGCAGGGGTTACCATTTCTTGTCTCGGCAGCCCACGTGGCAGTGGCTGCTTTCTTGTCTTGTCTGCAGACTGCTCCTTAGACTGGGAAATGCAGCCGTGGCAGGTTGGAAGGTGCCTGCTCCAGGCCCAGCCGGCCAGGGAGACTACTGAATTCCAGGGAGACGGACTTGTAGGATCAGCTAGGCTTGGGTCTAGCACCTACCCTGGCACCAATAAGTGGTGACAACTGTGGGCACAGTGCCAGACAGTCACCAGGTGGTCTTGAGAGAGTCACTGGAAACTGGGAGACCCTCGCTAATGGAGAGCCGCTGGAATGAGTTTGGGAGTGCAAAGTTAGTCACACAGGTGCTGTTCCATATCCTTTCATGGACCATAGTTGCAGTGGGGTGAGCTGTCAGCTCCAGCCTCACTGCAACAAAGGATACTGGCTGGGGACCCTGCCCTCAGCCCCATGGCACTCCCCTTTCTTGTGCACTCAGCTTGGTGGATTCCAACTGCAAGTACCTGCAATATGCCTCAGGAAACGGCCTCCACACTGGACTGATGGGAGGGAGTAGCTAGACTCTCTGGTTCCTGCCCCTGGCAGGAGGACCAAATCTGAAGTGCATCCTACATTGACTTCCAGAGCTTTCCAGGGGCATTGAGGTTCAGCTGCTCACAGCAGGGACCTGTTGATGACACACTTTGCTAGCTGCCCTCCTCCCCCACCACCCCATCTTGCCTCCATACTCCCCTCCTGGCGTTACCTGGATCACTGCACTGCTTTCTACCTTTCTACCTTTTCTCTGGGTTTGCTTCTGGGGACCTAACTCAAGACCCTTGTAGTTATTTTTTTTTTTTCGAGATGGAGTCTTGCTCTGTCACCCAGGCTGAAGTGCAGTAGTGTGATCTTGGCTCACTGCAAGCTCCGCCTCCCAGGTTCACGCCATTCTCCTGCCTCAGCCTCCGGAGTAGCTGGGACTACAGGCGCCCACCACCACGCTCAGCTAATTGTTTGCATTTTTAGTAGAGACGGGGTTTCACCGTGTTAGCCAGGACAGTCGTGATCTCCTGACCTTGTGATCCGCCTGCCTCGGCCTCCCAAAGTGCTGACATTACACGTATGAGCCACCCCGCCTGGCCAGCCCTTGTAGTCTTAACAGCTAGGTTTCCCAGAGGAGAGGTGAGGAGCCTTTGAAAAGTAAGAGAATAGGCCAGGCACAGTCACTCACACCTGTAATCCCAACCAACACTTTGGAAGGCCAAGGAGAGAAGGATTGCTTGAGCCCAGGAGTTTGAGACCAGCCTGGGCAACACAGCGAGATTCCATCTCTACAAAAACAAAAAAATCAATCAGGCCTGGTGGTGCATGCATACGCGACAGAGTGAGATGCTGTCTCACCAAAAGATAAGAGCATACACTTTTCCATTTAATTGTACGTTTTTTCTTTAAAAATAGAGCTCTTTATTTAAACAGTTTAGGGTATACCAACAAGCAGTAGGATATCATTTAAATATGACATAAACATAGCAAAAATAGGAATAAATACCAATACATAAGAACAACATATACTGTTAGTACTCTAAAGTGATACATGTTGCTTCACCTAAGGCACGAACACTTTTCACAGGATATGCTTCCAGTGCAGGCCCAGCCCACACCACACAGTTCCCACCCGCTGTGCATGTGAAAGGGCTTTGTAAACAGTTAAGTGCTGACCACACAAGACAAATTATCATACTGATTATCATGCCCTTTCCTAATGCTTCTCCTGGCTTTTTGTCAATGACTTAATGACGATAAAGGAGATGGAGTTTAGAGTTACTAGAAAACTCAAGCTACGTCAGAAATTAAACTCTGGAAAAAATTCTTTAAAAAAAATAGTAAGGTTTGGCTCGGCGCGGTGGCTCACGCCTATAATCCCAGACTTTGGGAGGCCAAGGCGGGTGGTTCACCTGAGGTCAGGAGTTCGAGACCAGCCTGGCCAGCATGATGAAACCCCGTCTCTACTAAAAATACAAAAAAATTAGCCAGGTGTGGTGGTGGGCACCTGTAATCCCAGCTACTTGGGAGGCTGAGGCAGGAGAATCACTTGAACCCGGGAGGCGGAGGTTGCAGTGAGCCGAGATCGCACCACTACACTCCAGCCGAGGCAACAAGAACAAAACTCCGACTCAAAAAAACAAAACAAAAATAGTAAGGTTTAAGAATAGAAACGGAGTGGTTATTTCATACAAGCCTAAGATGAAGCTGATGATAGCTTTTACTTTTTTGAAATTACCTCCACGAAGCAGCTCGGCTGGTTTCAGAGAGAACGTCGGTACAGGTCTGGGAATTTCCCTGGGAGCTGGCCCCGAGCCACAGCCTTCCCCAGCTCTGTGGTTTGTTTGTTCTTCCTCTTCTGAGCTCAATCTTGCGGACAAGCCTCATTGCAGGGAAAATCCCTGGGGAGACACAGGTGTGTGTTGTATGTGTGTGTGTATACGTGTGTGTGTGTGTGTGTGCCCTAGCAGTGGTGAAGGCCTCCTGACCCTTAGAAATCCTGGCTGTGACCTTCATATTTTACTGACACGGACAAGGGGTCAGAGGTTGGCCCGGCCGTGCTGAGATCGAAGCTCTAACCCTTGGGGATGTGCACGATAAGTCTTCAGAGCAGCACTGCTGGGTGACCTTGGGCAAGTGCCTTTGCCACCCTGGACATCAGCTCCTTTGCAACAAAAGGAGTGGTTTGCTAACTTTTTCTTGAGTAGTGGAAGCCCTCTAAACAAAATCTTACGTGGAAAGCCACGGTATGTAAATCAGGGCACAGTGAGGCTGCTCTGGTGAAAATGGGAGGCTCCTACAGCCCCATGGCACTCCCTGCAATGCGATCCAAGGCCTTTGGGGGACATGGTTTGAGAAGCTCTGGATGAGATGCCCTAAGAAGCTTTTCCAGTTCTGCCATTTAATGCTGTACCCTTTTGGTGGCTTTAAAACAACACAGCTCTCTGGGTTCAATGGCTTTGAAGATCCCTTCTTCACGAATCCAGAAACATTAGTCCTGGCAGGCTGAATGGCCACAGAGCCAAGGTTGTTCAGATCCTCCACCACAAAACACTTTGGTCCTCCGGGTGAAAACTCAGCTGTGCTCATCTGTATTCCGCTGGGTGTAGGTTAGCCGAGGACACATGAGGACCCCCAGGTAAGGATAGTCACCTGAATCTAGAAGGCACTGGTTTCTCATAACCAGAAGGGAGAATGGGACTTCTTTGGAACGCAGTAGTCAACCAAGGGCCTAACGTGCTGTCCAAACAGGGATTACGGGCCCAGAAGTCCGATTCCTGCCACATTACTGTCCTACTCCAATAAACGGGGTCCCTAGAAGGTGGAGCACTTGGTTCCTCCCCTGGGAAGCAGGGTTCCCATTGCTGGGTGAAGGCGGAGAGACCAGGGTCCCCTTGGGTGGGACTCTGGTTTCTGAGAGCTCACTCACCTGACTGGGAGGCAGCGAGGGTAGAAGGAAGGAGGTAGACTGGGGATGAGACAAACTGAATGGTAAGTGCTCTCAGTCACTCTGGGCTTAGGGGCCACAGGTAGGAGATGCCCAGGGGTCTCCTGGAGCCTGCATAGATGGAGAATTCTACCAGCCACCATGTAGAGAGCACCAAGAACACAGTGGGCTCCGTGCTACACACGTCTGAGATCCCCTAGAACCCTCACCACACCCAGGCGAAGCTGCAGATGAGGAAGCTGAGGCAGAGAAGGAAGGTGTCTTCCCCAAGATCACGAAACCGGTGACCAGCAGGGTGGGATTTGAACCCCGGTCTGTCTGACACTAAAACCTTATAGTGCCATGACTCCAAAGACCAGGATTTGAGGACAGCCACCCTTCCCTTCCCATCCAAAACCCTCAGCCAACTGGAGTTTTATCTGGGCCTCACCCAGAGGACCCATGAATCAGGAGGCTGAGCCCTGGGATGGGGGAGCTCAGTGGCTGCTGGGAAAGGCATGAGGTATAGCAGGTGTGCCTCCAGTGGTCTCAAGTTCCAGAGGGCCCCTTGGTGGTGTCCACCCTTGATGTCCACAGTGACCTGAGCTCACCTGTTTCATGTTGTCCGGGGATAATTGTTCCCCCGGCCTGTCACCCCAGGGACAATGGGGGTGATGACACCCCACAAACCTATGACCTCAGGCCACCCTGTGTCCACTCCTCTTGTAGCTCAGCCTAAAGCGGGTGGGTCACAGGAGGGAGGAGCATCTTATGGCTCAGTCCAACGGGCATACAGCCACTAGGTGGGCTTCCTGAAGTGCGATGCCCCTCCGCCACCTAGGAAAGGTACGGAGCCTTTCGAGTTTCTTGGGAAGCCCAGTAGTCCTCGCAAAGGCAGCAGGATCAGATTCGGTCGGAAGCCGCGGGACAGCTCACCTGGCCATGTAATACCCCAGTGTCCGGCCCCTCTCCTCGGTCCTCTGGGTGCTTTCAGCCCCCCAGCTGCCCGAATCGCTGTCCTCAGTTTCTGATTCCCTCGCCTCCTCTTCCTCCTCTTCCTCCTCAAGGCTGCTTTCCCAGCAGAAAGTCAGTGTCCGAAGAGAAACTGGGGGCCCCCCAGGGACCAGATTTGACTCTGGTGGTAAGGTGCCCCAGGTGGCCCAGGAGAGGTCATCTTTTGGGAGCTCTTCCAGGAAACCCGAGTCCATGGAGAATTCAGGTGGTGGGAGAGGTTCTTGGTGCCCGTCCCCACTCAGCCCTCGGCCTGGCCCCTTCTCAGCCAAATAGCCAGAGGATCCAGCCCTGTCCCAGGAGGAGTCCACAGTGCTGGCCCAGCTTTTATCTGAAGAATCCCAAGCAGAGGAGCCTTCGCCTGGGAGCAGAGGAGCCCTGGGCCTCCCTGAGTCCACCCCACCAACCTCCGAGTGTCCTGGAACCTGGTGCTCTTGCCCCAGGAAAGAAGGTGGCTCAATGTAGGGCTGGAAGCTGACGCCGTCTTCTGTATCCTCCTCCTCCTCCTCGTCCTCGTCCTCTGCAAGGTCCTTCTTCCATCCTGCCTGTTGTGTGGCTGGGGCCCTGACTCTAGGTGTCGGCCTGACCCCTCTGGTCAGTTCCTTTTGGGGACAGAGGAGCAAGTCGTTCAGGGACTCTGGTCTGCTGGGCTGAAAGGTTGCCACAGGATATGTGTGTCCAGAAAAGTCCTGATTTGGGTAGGGGAGAGAAGAACAGAAAATTTAGGCTTTCCTGAAGCACAATTATCTTCATCTGAATTCCCCTAGAAACAGACCTGAGACAAGGCTTCAAGTGTAAGCAGTTTCTTTGGGAGGTGATCCCAGGACACACCAGATGGGACTGGGGGAGCAGCCAGGAAGTGGGGTGTTATCAAGCAGCTGACCACTAAGGCTACTGGCACTTAATCCTGCTGGGAACTCAGGGAGCCACTGGGGCACACGCACCTCGGAGCGATCCTAGGAGGGGGATGCTCCTGGGCTCTTTACCCACAGTCATTGTTGAGGAATGGAATTGCTGGTGGCTCTGACACTTGCAGGCTGCCACATGCAGGGGCAGTGTGGGCTCCAGAGGCCAGAGAAAGCCCACTGGGTGCAGGCACTGGGAGTTGCAAGTCCAGCTGGTGTGCTCTTAACAGGAAGGCTGAGGGCACGGGGCAGCGCACAGGCATGTCTACCCGAGGTTGTCACTCTGACAGTTAGTGGGATTCTCCTACAGATCCTGGAGCCAGGAAATTTGGAAATGCTCCCTTTGCCACCCTGCCATGATGCAGGGACACTCAGAACCCATCCTCAAAGCCCCCATGCCCATCGGAGCCTTGCCTATGCCCAAGCTGCCCCCGCCAGCCCTCATGTGAACAGGGCCAACCCATATCACCTCCTGGGCTTCCCCTGCCCAAGCTGTCCCCTAGATTCTAAGGGAGAGACCCAGCAGACCAGGGAAGAAACTCCAAAGTCAGCCAGGGCACAGCTCATCCTGGGTTAAAGTGTGAACTAAAAATTGGGACTCTTTTAAGATGTCCCCTTTGGTGCCTCCTCTCCTCCTCCCCTTCTGGGTATCTCTCCTGAGGTCCAAGGCCGGGGGCTCTGCTCCCAGCAGCTGACACATCCTTAGCAGAGGTGAAGTTATTTATCTCAAAGGAACTTAAGGCACTCCTCCCTCCAGGGCCTATTTGGCATTTTATTCAGGACTAAATGAATGCATTACTAAAGGTGGAAATTCAGACACAAAGATAGATGTTTTGGTCCAAGAGTCTGGACCATCTTGATATTCTATCTGAACAACTCATAGCTCCAGCCCCACTCCCTTACTCTCAACCCCTCCCCACCTGCCGCATACCCCCAGATTTGCTATACCAGGGCCCGTGGCATCTTTGCCCGCTGAAACCAGGGGTTCCCCATGAGGCTCTTCCAGATCACACCCCCTGCGGCAATTACTAACAGCAGTATCAGAAGCGATGGCAGCACCAGGAAAGCCCAGTTGGCTTCTAAGGAAGGAAAAATAACAATGAGAGAAACAACAATGGCTCTTGTCTACAACTGCACCGGTGCTGAGTGCTTCCCATACATTACCCTATTTAATCCTCATAAGAATAAACCTATCCTGCAGACTGTGCAAACCAAGGTTTGGAGCATTATGTAAGCTGCCCAAAGACACACAATGAGTGTGGTTTTAATCCCGGCGAGTCTATCTCTAGGCCCATGCTCTTAACCACTGTGTCACAAAGCTCCCAAGGCCCAGAGGGAAAGTTCCCCCTTCTGCACCACTTGGTACCCACCTGGAACCTCCAGCAGGAAGCACGTGGGCTTAGAGAACTCGCTGTATTTCGGGACACTGAAGGTGTAGATAGTTCTGGCACTGAGGCAGTGGCGTTCGCTGGCAGCTGGCTGGAGGGTGATCCGGACTGGCTGGCCATGGGGAGTGACTGGAAATAGGGTCTGTTTGGAAAAGAAGCAGAGAGTGGCAGAGCTGCTGTGGGGACTGGTTTCACACAACCAGGACAGAGTGGGGTTGGCAGACATGGTAGGGTGTTTTTTTTTTTTTTTTTTTTTTTTTTCTGTAGGGGGTAGGGTCTGGCTCTGTTACCCAGGCCAAAGTGCAGTGGTGTGATCACAGCTCACTGCAGCCTCAAACTCCTGGGCTCAAGCAATCCTCCTACTTCAGCTCTCCAAGTAGCTAGGCACTACAGATTCACAACCACCATACCTGGGTAATTCTTTAAAATTATTTTTTGTACAGACAAAGTCTTACTGTTGCCCAGGCTGGTCTCGAACTCCCAGCCTCAAGTGATCCTCCCTCCTTGCCTGAACCTTCTATTCTTTTCCTGCATTAAAGTTTAAGCACTGAGGAAGCACTTCCCAACACTACGTGAGTTCTTTTCATCTGAGTCTCGAGGTAGGGATAGCCACGGTTCAAGCAGCCTGCCACGTGGGGTCGCCCTGGTGTACACCCCCATTAAGGTCCCTACTTTGAGAAGCAGATTCTTCAGGCTTTCCATCTTGGGGTCTCCCAGTCTATCAGCAGTGGAGGAAACCTCTACAGATGTCTCTCTGGTATGGAAGGCACAGGCCACGTGTGATTACTGAGTATGTGAAATGCATCTGGTCCACACTGACAGGTGTTCCAAGTACAAAACACACATCAGATTTTAAAGAAGTAGAGAAAAAGAATGTAAAAGATCTCAATCACTTTTATCAGAATTGCTCATTGAAATGATACCATTCAATTGGATGAAGTAAAATCTGTTATTAAAATTCGATTTACCTGTCTCTTTTTACTTAACATGGAACACTTAAAACTGCACATGTGGCTTGCATTATATTTCTTTCTATTGGGCAGTGCTGGTCTAGAATATTTCTGAGGTTCTTCAAGGCAGAAACCACACTGGATTCAGATCTATAATCCCCGGAACTCAGAGTATGCAAAAGATCGGGAGTGTAAATGTTGCTTTAGTGGAAGCAAGAACAATCAAGAACAGGGGCCCAGGGACCAAGTCTGGCTGGCCGGTTGTTTATGTAAAAAGTTTTATTTTTTGTTTTTTTGAGACAAGGTCTCACTCTGTTGCCCAGAAGTGCAGTGGTGCGATCACAGCTCACTGTAGCCTCGCTTCCTTAGCTCAAGCGATCCTCCTGCCTCAGCATCCTGAGTAGCTGGGACCACAAGCCTGCGTCACCACACCTAGCTTTGTTTTTTTTTTGTTTTTGTTTTTGTTTTTTTTTTTTTTTTGTAGAGACAGTGTTTCACCATGTTCCCCAGGCTGGTCTTGAACTCCTAGGCTAAGGTAATCCTCCCACCTCGGCCTCCCAAAGTGCTGAGATTACAGGCCTAAGCCACCACACCTAGCCTGTAAACAGTTTTACTGGAACCCAGTGATGCCCATTCATTTACATATAGGCTGCAGCTCCTTTTGTGCTGCAACTGCAGTGTTGAGTAGTCCTAAGGCCCACGAAGCCGAACACATCCACTATCTGGCTTTCTTCAGGAAAGTTTGCCAACCCTCGCTGTAAATAAATGCAGCTATACACACATACCTACACAGAAAACAAATCTGAAATTGGATATACACCAGAGTGATGTGTGGTCATCTCTGGGTACTTTTGGTTTGCTTCTTAGAGCTTATCTGTATTTTTCAGTTTTTCTGTACTGAATCTGGTGACTTGGCAAGCAGGCCTCTTGTAGGTCATCATACTTTGACCAGATTTTATCAGGGCTGACTGCCAGAAGTCAAGGGTGTTCAGGGAAGGCTTCCTGGAGGAGGTGTGCAGGAGCAGGCTGGGAGGGTGAGAAGAAGGGGTAAGAAGGGGTGGAGGAGCCGGCCTAGCCTGGGGGCAGGAAAGGAGCTTCCCACCTTGTTTCCGGCCCCCTCCTTCCAGAATGCCACCTCATACTTCAGATCCAGTGGGGGCATGCAGGGGGGCAGCTGGTACGTGGCATTGGCACTTAGGATCTCTTCCGTCTGGGTGAGCACCAGGACAGGTGGGGCTGGCTCCACTGTAGAAACAGAGCAGGACCTGTCAGTAATCCCGAGGGGCCACACTGCCTCCACCCCTCAAGACCAGAGAGCTCTCTTGGAAATGGAAAAGCAACTAGCATGTTTCAAACACTTCTTGTGCACCTAGAACCTTATAATCTGTTATTTCAGCCTTGCACTGACCCTGGGAGGGAGATACCACTATTCTCATTTCATAGAGGGGAAAACAGGCTTAGAGATGAGAGGTGACCCAGGCAAGCTCTCTGCTGACCTGCCTTCTCTCATGCCATCCCGTCCGCCTGGGACGGGATGTCCCACATGTCACTGGCCTGGCAGATCCTGCCCATGTGGATTCATTTCCTATCACTGCCATAACAAATGACCACACACACAGTGGCTTAAAAATGATACAAACTTATTATCTCACAGTTATCTAGGTCAGAAGTCCAGGTGGGCTCAGCTGGTTCCTCCACTCTGGGTCTCACATCTGGAACCACTAGGGGTGAAGACACTTCCAAGCCCCCTTGGGTTGTCAGCAAAACTTAGTTCTTTGTGGCTGTCGGGCTGTGGTCCCTGTTTCCTGGCCAGTTGTTAGTGGGAGCCTCTCAGCTCTGGAAGGCACCCACATTTTTCATCACGTTACCACTCCATCGTCAAACCAGAAACGGCACTGTGGAATCCTGTTTATGCTTCAAATCTCTCTCACTTCCCCTTCTGCCGCTTCTCTTCTGCCTCCAGCTGGAGAAAGTTTTAAAGGCTCATGGGATTAGATTGGGCCCATCTGGATTATCCAGGATAACTTCACTATTTGAAGCTCTAGGTCTCAGTCCATTCTGTGTTGTTATTACAGAATATCACAGGCTGGGTAATTTATAATGAACAGAAATGTATTTGGCTCATGTTTCTGGAGACTTGGAAGTCAAAGAGCATGGCACTGGCATCTGGCAAGGGCCTTTGTGCTGTGTTATCCCATGGTGGAAGGTGGAAAGGCAGGAGAGGGTGAGAGTGAGCCAGCAAGAGAGGGCAGAACTCACTTTTCTTTTCTTTTCTTCTTCTTCTTCTTCTTTTTTTTTTTGAGACAGAGTCTTGCTCTGTCATCCAGACTGCTGGAGTACAATGGGGTGATCTCAGTTCACTGCAACCTCCGCCTCCTGCATTCATGTGATCCTTCTGCTTCAGCCTCCTGAGCAGCTGGGGACAGGCGCCTGCCACCACTCCCGGATACGTTTTTGTATTTTTTAGTAGAGACAGAGTTTCACCATGTTGGCCGGGCTGGTCTCAAACAACTGACTTCAAGTGACCCACCAGCCTTGGCCCCCCAAAGTGCTGAGTGGCATAAGCCACTGCCCCTGGCCAGAACTCACTTTTTAACAATCCTTTCTTGATAAACACACTCCCGAAAGATTGACATTAATCTATTCATGGGGGCAGAGTTATTAAGGACTAAATCACCTTTTAACAGGGCCACTTCTTAATGCAATCACAATGATGATGAAATGTCAACAGGAGTTTTAGAGGGGACATTCAAACCATAGCAGTCTATAACCTTAATTAACATTCCTACTGCCGGCCGGGTGCGGTGACTCATGTCTGTAATCCCAGCACTTTGGGAGGCTGAGGTGGATGGATCACAAGGTCAGGAGATCGAGACCATCCTGGCTAACATGGTGAAAGCCCGTCTCTACTAAAAATGCAAAACAATTAGCCAGGTGTGGTGGTGGGCACCTGTAGTCCCAGCTACTCAGGAGGCTGAGCCAGGAGAATGGCGTGAACCCAGGAGGCGGAGCTTGCAGTGAGCCGAGATCTGGCCACTGCACTCCAGCCTGGGTGACAGAGCGAGATTCCGTCTCAAAAAAAAAAAAAAAAAAGATTCTTACTGCCATGCAATACTGACATCTAACACATTCGCAGCTTCTGGGGATTAGGGCAGAGCACCTTTAGAGGGTCATTCTGCCTACCATGGTCTTCCCTCTGTCCCCCACCCAAAATCCACATCTCTTTCTTTCTTTCTTTTTTTTTTTTTTTGAGATGGAGTTTCACTCTTGTTGCCCAGGCTGGAGTGCAATGGCGTGAACTCAGCTCACCGCAACTTCCGCCTCCCGGGTTCAAGCAATTCTCCTGCCTCAGCCTCCTGAGTAGCTGGGATTATAGGCATGTGACACCACGCCTGGCTAATTTTGTATTTTTAGTAGTGATGGGGTTTCTCCATGTTGGTCAGGCTGGTTTTGAACTTCCAACCTCAGCTGACCTGCCCGCCTCGGCCTCCCAAAGTGCTGGGATTACAGGCATGAGCCACCATACCTGGCCCACATCTCTTTCAAATGCAAAATCCATTCACTCCATCCCAATGTCCCCCAATGTCTCATCTCATTACAGCATCAACTCAAATTCCCAAATCAACAATATCTAAATCAGAGTCAAATAGACTCTGGGCATAGTCCAGTCAGTACAACTCCCGGGACACAGTTTCTCTTCATCTGTGGGCCAGAAAAACTTAAGTTATCTGTTCCCAACATAAAATGTGGGACAGGCACAGGATAACAGTTGCAGACAATCTGGCTTAAGTATGGTGAAATGGAAGGGACAATGGGGTCATGGTCCAACACAGTTTGAAAATCCAGCCAAGAAAACTCCATTAGGTTTCAAGGCTTGGGAAGAATTCTCTTTCGCTCTTAGCACTGCCCTTTGAGCTTCTGGTTTCACCATCTGAGTCATCCTTCCTTTTCACTAAAGGTAGCCAGTGTTTGCAGCTAAGTAGTTTTACCAGTCTGCATCTCACCAGTAGAAACTGGAGAGTCCAACAGCCTTCTTTGATTTCATATGCTCTGTGTTCCATTTAGCCCAAGATAACAGTGTTTCTGTGGATGTAAAGTTCTCAGGAACTTTATGGATCTCCTATGGATGTCATGGGGGAATCCACTGCATTATTAGATAAAAGCCAGGTGCATAAATCTTTTTTTCAGAGAAGCCCTTCTCTACTTTTGGCTCCAGCTGAGATGGCTGAGGGACAATGCTCTTCAGCTTCCTAGAAGTCCCCTGGTTTGATTGAAGGGGACTGTGAGTTACAATCTTAATCTCCTCAAAAAGCCTTTTGAGCGACTGAGTACTTTGATCTTTTATCTTCCTGAAGTTTGGTACAATCATGTACTTGTCTGTTTCTCTATGTCACACTTTTCGGAGCAATCTCTTTCTTTCTTTCTTTTTTTTGAGATAGAGTCTTGCTCTGTCACCCAGGCTGGAGTGCAGTGGCCTGATCTTGGCTCACTGCAACCTCCACCTCTTGGGTTCAACTGATCCTCCCACCTCAGCCTCCTGAGTAGCTGGGATTACAGGTGCCCACTACCACACCCACCTAATTTTCGTATTTTTAGTAGAGATGAGGTTTCCCCATATTGGCTAGGCTGGTCTCAAACTCCTGACCTCAGGTGATCTGCTCACCTCAGACTGATTACAGACATGAGCCACTGCGCCCAGCCACAATCTCTTAATTTTATGGTTTTTTGTATAGGTTGAGAACTTCCCAAATCATCAAGTCCTGATTCCTTTCTGTTTAAGTTCTTCCTTCATTTTCTCTCTTTCCTCTTACATGTTACTGTAAGTGGCAGGAAGAAACCAGGCCGTGCCTTCCACATTTTATTTGGAAACCTCCTCCGATAAGCATTCAAATTCATCATTTACAAGATCTGCTTCCCACAAGACTGCAGGACACAATTCTGCTAAGCTTTCTACCAGTATGGAACAAGGCTCTCCCTCTCTCGAGTTTTCAATAACGCGTTCCTTACCTTGCGAAGCAGTGTCTTGAGTGTCAGTGTGTCTACTAACAGGCTGTTCATGATGATTGAGGTATTCTTGGAGGGGATTTAGCTTTTCTCTAAAATGCAGCTTGTTTCTCTCTGCACTCTGATTCTTTAACTTCCACATTCCTACTGACAGTCTGTTGAGGGCCCTCTAGCCTTGCCCAGTGGCTTGAAGATGGAGAGGGCAATGTGACAAGGAATACGTCAGCCAGAGAAAACTAAATACAACACCTTTCAAGTTCTAACTAAAATGCTACTTCTTCCATGTAGCCTTCCCTGATTCCCAGCCAGCAGGGATCTCTGACCACACTAGTCACCTTTGCCCCATGTTTGTGGTCAAGGTAAACACGTGGCTTCTTCATGATGCCATTACTTACATGTTTAGGAAACATCCATAGGATACTGACTAGGTATCAAGCTTTGGGAAGGGAGCTGAGGGGAATGGGGAGACGAGGCCTCCTTGTATCCTGATCTCCAGGAGCTGAAAGCTTTGGGGTAAATGAAATATGCAAACTACCAAAACAAAGTGATCAGGGCCACAGCTGAGAGCAGGAAAACTGTGGAGGCAGTGTAAAGGCCGGAAGGGTCACCCTGGCTTGGGATGTGGGGCTGAAGAATCAGGAGAAATTCAGGGAGGACGTGAAAATTAATGAGAACATTTTAAATATCTTTGTGTCTTTCCCTTTATTCTTCTAATGTCTTATTCCTACCCTTCCAGCAATTATTGTGGTTTGTCTACCATTCTTTTAGCCAGACAGCCTTCCTGTCTGCCTTGTTATCCTTCCTTTCCTTCTCATCCATCCATCCATCCATCCATCCATCCATCCATCCATCCATCCTTCCCAACCACCCTTCCTTTCTTCTCAATCATCCTTTCTAACCAATATTTTTTCCTTCCTGTGCCTCTTTTCTTATTATTCATTTATACTTCCCATCTTTTATCTCACCAGTCAGCCTTCTAACCTACTCATCCATTCTTCTCATCCATCCATTCATCTTTTCTCTTCTACCTTTCTATACATCCTTCCTTCTCGTCTTTCCGTCCTTCCTTCCTCACTTCTCCTTTGCCCCAGCCCTTCCTTCCCTGCTTGGATGTCCTGCTTTTCTTCTATACTATCTACCCACCTGTCTCATCCACCCGTCTGCCTTTTCTTCTGCCTTCTGTGATGGTTAAATTTTTTCTTTCTTTAAGACAGGGTGTTGCTCTGTCATCCAGACTGAAGTGCAATGGAACAATCATGGCTCACTGCAGCCCTGACCTCCTGGGCTCAAGTCATCCTCCCACCTTGGCCTCCCAAATAGCTGGGACCACAGGTGCACACCACCATACTCAGCGAATTTATTTATTTATTTATTTATTTATTTATTTATTTATTTATTTTGTAGAGATGAGGTCTCCCTATGTTGCCCAGGCTGGTCTTGAACTCCTGGGCTCAAGGGATCTGCCTACCTCATCCTCAAGGGATCTTCCCACCTTGGCCTCCCAAAGTGATGGGATTACAGGTGTGAGCCACAGTGCTTGGCCTGTGATGGTTAATTTTATGTGTCAATTTAACTGCACTAAGGGATATCCAGGTAGATAGTAAAACATTATTTCTGGGCCCATCTGTGAGGATTTTTCCAGAAGAGATTAACATTTTAATCAGTAGATTTGGTGAAGATCTGTCCTCACCAGTGTGGACAGGCATCATCCAATCCCCTGATGGCCCAAAGAGAACAAAAAAACGGAGGAGGAATGGCACATTTACGCGCTCTCTTCCTGAGCTAGCACATCAGCTTCTCCTGCCCTTGGACATCGGAGCTTCCTGTCCTCAGGCATTTGGACTCTGGGACTTATACCAGTGGCCCCTCTGATTGTCGGGCCTGTCGCCTTGGACTGGAGGTTACACCAGTGCTCCCCTGGTCTTGGGTCTTCAGACTCAGATGGAATCACACCACAAGCTTTCTTGGTTGTCCAGCACATGACCGCATATTGGGGGATGTTTTTGTGCCTGTAATTGCATGAGCCAATTCCCAAAATAAATCTCCTCTTATTATAATTTTTTTTTTTTTTTGAGACAAAGTCTTGCTCTGTCACCCACGCTGGAGTACAGTGGCATGATCTCAGCTCACTGCAACCTCTGCCTCCAAGGTTCAAGTGATTCTCCTGCCTCAGCCTCCTGAGTAGCTGGGACTACAGGTGTGTGCCACCACACCTGGGTAATTTTTGTATTTTTAGTAGAGATGGGGTTTCACCATGTTGGCCAGGCTGGTCTTGAACTCCTGACCTCAAATGATCCATCCGCCTCAGCCTCCCAAAGTGCTCTGATTACAGGTGTGAACCACCATGGCTAGCCTCCTCTTATTGTATCTATATAAATCCTATTGGTTCGGTTTCTCTGGAGAACCTTGACTAACATACTTCCTATCCTCCATCTCTCCATCCACCCATATTTTCTTCCTAATAGGCATCCATCCTTCCATCCAACCTCCTTCCTTCCCATTTTTCCATCGCTTCCTCCTCCATCCTCTCCATCCTCCCTTTCTTCTTCCCCATCTATCCTTCCCTCCTTTTATCCATCCACCAAGCCAGCTTCTTCCCACATGAATCATCTCTTCTTCCTTCTCTACCATCTTTTCCTGCTGCCCTGTAATCAGTCCGTCCCTCTTCTCTCTTAAAGCCTTATTTTGTCCTTGAACATTGTGAGAAGCCTGGGCAGCAAGTTACAGCTCTCAGCTCTCTGAGGATACTGTCAGGGCATTTATCCTCTGCTTGTTACCCGGCCCTGCCCAAGGTCAGAAAGCTCCAGTTCATATCTATGTCCACCGGTTACTAGCGGTGTCAAGTTTCTTAGCGTCTGTGAGTCTTGGGTTGATGGAAATGAACCTTACAAGTTTGCTGTGAAGATTAAAAATAGACTGAAAAAAAGGGTGCTCTCCTCACCCAATGTCAATTGGTGATTTCTGCCAGTAAGCATGAGACATTTTTTTTCCATCATTTTTACCGCCCCCAACCCCCCACATTTCTGCAGTGTATAAAAAATACTTTTGTGGCCGGGGGCGGTGGCTCAAGCCTGTAATCCCAGCACTTTGGGAGGCCGAGACAGGCGGATCACGAGGTCAGGAGATTGAGACCATTCTGGCTAACCCGGTGAAACCCAGTCTCTACTAAAAACACAAAAAAACTAGCCGGGCGTGGTGGCGGGTGCCTGTAGTCCCAGCTACTCGGGAGGCTGAGGCAGGAGAATGGCGTAAAATCGGGAGACGGAGCTTGCAGTGAGCTGAGATCCGGCCACTGCACTCCAGCCTGGGCGACAGAGCGAGACTCCATCTCAAAAAAAAAAAAAAAACTTTTACAAACAGAATTTGTTTTTTTGTTTGTTTGTTTATTTTTTTCTTTTGAGATGCTCCATCGCCCAAGCTGGAGTGCAGTGGCGTGATCTTGACTCACTGCAACTTCCGCCTCCTGGGTTCAAGCAATTCTCCTGCCCCAGCCTCCCGAGTAGCTGGGATTGCAGGCACCTGCCACCAAGCCCGGCTAATTTTTATATATTTAGTAGAGACGGGGTTTTGCCATGTTGGCCAGGGTGGTCTCAAACTCCTGACCTCAGGCGATCCACCTGCCTCAGCCTCTCAAAGTGCTGGGATTACAGGCATGAACCACCATGCTCGGCCCAGAATTTGTTTTAAACATTGTTTTTAAGGAGAGAGGTTGAACATAAAAAATAGGAATAAGCATATAAAGTGCCTTGTGTAGTCCATGACCGAAATGGTGCTCAACTGAAGATAATGAACATTGTTAGCAGAGGGTGCACGCTGGAGCTCCCCTAACTCCCTGACAGGCTACCAGACATGGCCCCGGGCGGTTGCTGGTCCCATGCCCCATCTCAAAGGGGCTGGCCCCAGGGAGCTGCCCTCTGCTTTGGGGAAGTGGGGGACAGATGGTCAGGAGAACAGTACCACTGAGCACAGCTCCTGGATGGGATGGAGAGCCTCCCACTCAGTCCCTTACCCACAGACCTACCTTCAAAAAGGTAATCCACGTATTTGGACTCCACCCAGGGGGACTTGGAGCTGGGAGAAACCGTCTGCACGCGCCCCTTGAACTTGTTGTACAGGTCCTGTTTCTTCAGGCACATCATAGAACACAGCAGCTCCTTGGTTCCTGCACACTCTTCCACTTTGTGCCACCGTCTGGGGGTGGGAGAGCTGGGGGAGGAGATGGGAGAGCTTGGGCCATGGATTCAGCCTCTCAGGGTCAGGGAACTTAGAGAACAGGTGATCACGCGCTCCTCCGTTTGGCTGGACTGACTTTAGGTCCATCCGTCCAGACAGGCAACCACTGGCTGAGACAGGATAAGAACAGCCTGGTCAGGAGCTCAGGTTCTGGAGCCAGATGGATGGGAATGGGAATCCCAGCCCTGTCTCTCCCTAGCTTTGGGACCATGGGCAGGTCCCTGCTCCTAAGCCTCAGTTTCCTGATCTGTAATGCCTCCCTCACAGGGCTCTTGCGGTGGCTGCTATTCCTAGTACTAGCGGCCATTACTATATGTTTGTTCATTCAGGCGTTTATGGGTCACCTACTGCATGCCAAGGACCGTGATGGGTACTCTGTGGATGTCAGAGGGGAACATGCAGGTTCATGACTCCAACCTGGAAGCTTCAGAGAGCTGCCTGGCCCTTCTATCTCTTTTGTCACGTGAGGACACAGTGTTTGCCCTTCCTCCATGTGAAGATGCAGTGAGAAGGCACCATCTTGGAAGCAGAGAGCAGCTCTTACCAGAACGGAGTCAGGTGCCACCTTGACCCTGAACTTCCCAGCCTCTAGAACTGTGAGAAGTAAACTGCTATTATTTATTAATAGTAATTATTAGAATTACCCCATTCTAAGGTATTTTGTTAAAGCAGCACAAATGGACTAAGCCAGAGACCCAGGGAGCCTAACATTTTATTTTTATTTTATTTTATTTTTTAGTTTTTGAGATGTAGTCTTGCTTTGCTGCCCAGGCTTGAGTGCAGTGGCATGATCTCGGCTGATTGCAACCTCCGTCTCCTGGGTTCAAGTGATTCTCCTGCCTCAACCTCCCAAGTAGCTGGGATTACAGGCCAGCGTCACCACACCTGGCTAATTTTGTATTTTTAGTAGAGACAGGGTTTCGCCATGTTGGCCAGGCTGGTCTCCAACTCCTGACCTCAGGTGACCCACCCGCCTTGGCCTCCCAAAGTGTTGGGATTACAGGCATGAACTACCGTGCCTGGCCTAACATGTTTTTACAAGATCACTCTGGTCAACCAGCAAGGAGGCCACGGCAGGAGTGTGAGACAGGATGACAGCTGAGACAGTGAGAAAGGGCTGGATTCAAGATCTATTTTGGAGGTGATAATAGAACTAATAGAACTTGCTAATGGATTGGATGTAGAATGTGAGGAAAAGGAGAATCAAAGACTGCTCCTGGGTTTGGGGAGTGACCGAGGGTGAATGGAGAAGGCTGAGATGGGGGCTGGCACAAAGAACAGATTTTGAGAAAGAACCAATTCCTCTGTTTTGTTTCTTCATGGAAAACGTTATACTATGCAAATATTCACACCAAAGGAACCAGTGTAGTTGTGTTAACAGCAGAGAAAATACAGACTTCAAAGTCCAAAGCAATGCTAAAGATGAAAAGAATCATTAGATAATGATAAACGATTCCATTCACCAGGAAGACAGAAAAATTCTAGCTTATGTGTGCCTTCTAAACAGCTTCACCCTCTATAAAGCACACATAGACAAATGACAGGTAGAAAGTGAACGGCCACACTTACAACAAGAAATTTTAATACCTCTCACCCAGTAATTGATGAATAGACAAAGAAAAATAAATACATAAATAAATAAAGAACAACACAGTTATCGAGTCCATCTAATGAACATATACAGAACTAACAAACAAACTGGTTGAACCACATGTGAACTATTAACAAAATATTAACACAAAGCAATTCTTAAGAAATTTTAAAGAATAGGTATCTCATAAAGTATTTCCTCTGACTGCAAAAAATCCAGTTAAAAGTTAATAACAAAAAGAGAACTAACGGAAGTTTGGAAATTTAAAAATATATATATATTTTGAGACAGGGTCTTGCTCTGTTGCATAGGCTGGACTGCAGTGGCACAAACATAGCTCACTGCAGCCTCTACTCCTGGGCTCAGGTGATCCTCCTGCCTCAGCCTCTGAGTCACTGGGACCACAGGTACATGCCATTACACCCGGCTAATTTTTTTTTCTTTTCTTTTTTGAGACAGAGTCTCACTATGTCACCCAGGCTGGAGTGCAGTGGTGCAATCTCGGCTCACTGCAAACTCCTCCTCCTGGGTTCAAGGAATTCTCCTGCCTCAGTCTCCCAAGTAGCTGGGATTATAGGCAGCTATCACCACACCTGGCTAATTTTTGTATTTTTTTTTTTTCTTTCTGGTCACAGAGTCTCGCTCTGTCACCCAGGCTGGAGTGCAGTGGCCGGATCTCAGCTCACTGCAAGCTCCGCCTCCCGGGTTCACGCCATTCTCCTGCCTCAGCCTCCTGAGTAGCTGGGACTACAGGCGCCCGCCACCTCGCCCGGCTAGTTTTTTTGTATTTTTGTAGTAGAGACGGGGTTTCACTGTGTTAGCTGGGATGGTCTCGATCTCCTGACCTCGTGATCCGCCAGTCTCAGCCTCCCAAAGTGCTGGGATGACAGGCTTGAGCCACCGTACCCGGCCAATTTTTGTATTTTAGTAGAGATGGGGTTTTACCATGTTGCCTAGGCGGGTCTTGAACTCCTGACCTCAGGTGATCCATCTGCCTCAGCCTCCCAAAGTGCTGGTATTACCGGTGCTAGGATGAGCCACCACGCCTGGCCCAGCTAATATTTAAAAATGTTCTGTAGAGATGGGGTCTCACTTTGTTGCCTAGGTTGGTCTCAAACTTCTGACCTCAAGCAATCCTCCCACCTTACCCTCCCTAAGTGCTGGGATCACAGATGTGAGTCACCACATCTGGCTTTAAAAATATTTTTTAAAAAACTCATAGAAGAAAGAAAGAATTATAATGGAAATTAATAAATAGCTGAAAGTGAATGATCACCAAATAATACAAATAAAAACATATAATACAGCTAAGTAATACCTAGAGGAAAACCTATAGTTTAAAATATTTATAATAGAAAATAAGAAAGAATAGAAATTAATAAGCTAAGCAATAAATGATAAGAAGCCAGAGGAAACATGTCACAAAAACATATCCATGAACAGATCAAAACTGGAACCCTCATACTTCAAAATGGGCTAAAAGACAGTAAAAAGTGATACAGGACATGAAAGAACAACGTAAAACCTAATTAGCAAAACTGAGACACAGAAAAGAATTATATGTGTTTCACAAAAGCAACACTCATTTCAGAAGTGAAGAATAAATCAGAAAGAATACAAGAACAAATTAACACAATAGATGATGCCTTAAAAGAAACAGAAGGCAAGAAGAAGGAAAGTTAAAAACATATATAAAAGCTAAAATTATAAAACTTCCAGAAGAAAGCATAGAAGAAAAATCTTCTTTACCCTGGGTCAGGTGAATATTCCTCAGGCCACCAAAAGCGTTAATTGTTGAAGGAAAAAAATCTAATATATTAGCCTGCGAGGGCTGCCATGGTAAAACACCAGAGGCAGGGTGGCTTCAGCAACAGAAATCTGGAGGCTGGAAGTCCAAGATCAAGGCATCAGCAGGTTTGATTTCTACTGAGACCCCTCTCCTTGGCTTGCAGATGGCTGTCTTCTGGCTCTGTCCTCACATGGCCATCTCCTCGCTCTGTTCTCACATGGCCGTTCTTCTGTATGTGTGCACTCCTGGTGTCTTCCTCTTCTTATAAAGACACCGGTCCTATTAGATTAGGGCCTACTCTTACGATCTCATTTTACTTTAATTACCTCCTTAAAGACTCATCTCCAAACAGTCACTTAGAGGTTGGGGCTTCAACATATGAATTTGTAGGGTAGGGTATAATTCTGTCCATATCACCTGATAAACTAGATTTTATCAAATTAAAATATTTTTCTCTTCCAAAAAGAAAAAAAAAAAAAAACTACCAAAAAAGTCTAAAGAAAATGAAAAGGCCAGTCACTGGGGGGGAAAAAAAACACAATACATACACCGATAAAGGATTTATATTAATAGATAACTCAATAATAAGAAAACAAGTGATCTAATAAAAAGTGGACAAAATATTTGAATAGTAACTTCACAAAACATATATAAATGGCCAATAAGCACATGAAAAGATGTTCAACATCATTCATCATTAGGGAGTTATAAATTAAAGCCATAATAAAATACTACTACATACTCACTAGAATGGGTAAAATGAAAAAGACTGATAATACTAAGTGTTAACAAGCACATGGAGTAACTAGAACTCTCATGTATTGTTGGTGGCAATGAACGATGGTACAGTCACTTTGGAAACAGCTCGACAGGTCCCTGTAATAGTACACATTCATTACCTCATCTCCTAAATCCTACTCCTAGATCCATTTTCCTTCTCCCTCCCTCCCTCCCTCTCTTTCTTCTTTTCTCCTCTCTCTTTTTTTAGAGACAGAGTCTCACTCTGTCACCCAGGCTGGGGTACAGTGGCACAATCATAGCTCATTGCAGCCTAAAACTCCTGGGCTCAAAGGATCCACCCACCTCAGCCTCCTGAGATGCCAGGGCTACACGTGTACACCACCATGCCTGGCTAATTTTGAAAATTTTTTGTAAAGATGAGGTCTCACTTTTCTGCCCAGGTTGATACTCCTAGATCTTTATCTAAGAGAAATGAAAACATATCCACACAAAGACTTGTACATGAATATTCACAGCAGCTTAATTCATGATAGCCCTATTATGGACGAATTGAGTTCCCCCAAAATTCATGTTGAAGCCCTCATCTCCAATGGTACTGTATTTTGAGATAAGATCTTTAAAGAGGTAATTATGGTTAAATGAAGTAGTAAGGCTGGGTCCCTAATCCAGTAGGACTGGTGTCCTTAATAGGAAGAGGAAGAGACACCAGAGTGAACACACACAGAGAAAAAGCCATGTGAGGACACAGCAAGAAGGCGGCCATCTGCTAGTCAAGGAGAGAGGCTTCACGAGAAACTAAACCTAGCAATGCCTTGACCTTGGACTTCCAAACTCCAGAATTTTGAGAATATAAAAATCTGTTGTTTACCCAGACCGCAGTACTTTGTTATGGCAACCCTAGCAAACCAATGCAGATTTGGGCACCAGAAATGAGGTGTTGATGTAACAAATACCTAAAAATGTGGAAATGGGTTTGGAATTGCATAATGGGTAGAATCTAGAAGAAGTTTGAAGTACATGTTAGAGAAAGCCTATATTGCCTTAAAAAGACTATCGGGGCCGGGCGCGGTGGCTCAAGCCTGTAATCCCAGCACTTTGGGAGGACGAGACGGGCGGATCACGAGGTCAGGAGATCGAGACCATCCTGGCTAACACGGTGAAACCCCGTCTCTACTAAAAAATACAAAAAACTAGCCGGGCGAGGTGGTGGGTGCCTGTAGTCCCAGCTACCCGGGAGGCTGAGGCAGGAGAATGGCGTGAACTCGGGAGGCGGAGGAGCTTGCAGTGAGCTGAGATCTGGCCACAGCACTCCAGCCTGGGTGACAGAGCGAGACTCTGTCTCAAAAAAAAAAAAAAAAAAAAAAAAAGAAAGTATGTTCTGGGGAGGACACTAAGGTTGTGGCTAGAACAACCTTTTGACAGAGATCAGAGGTGCAACTCATAGACTTAATCAGCCATTTAAGCAGAAATTAGAAATCCTGATGGGATTATACCAGCAGAGGCACTGCCAGCTTTGACTAAAGGGGACGGAGATGGGACAGAATGAAGGAAGGTTGTCGGACTTCTGGGATTCTACAGAAAGGGACAAGAACTGGAGCTATTTGGCTGTGAACACACAATATCCTTCAAGAATAGGGAAAAATTACCTGGAAGATGATTCAGAGATCAGCAGGGTTGTCACTACCACCAAAGACCTGGAGGCAACACTGTCCCCTTCGCAGTTTCAGCAGGCTAGGCTGCTGCTAACCAGTGACTGGCAGGTCGGGTTACCATCCAGGGCAAAGGGGATGGGGCTGCCACCCAGTGGGCTCAGACGGCAGAGCACTGAGCCAAAGAGGGCTGTTCTTGAAACTTAAAATCTAATGGAATTTGCCCTGCGAGGTTTTAGACTTGCTTGGGACCTGTCACTCTTTCCTTCTTTCCTATTTTTCTCTTTTGGAATGGGGAAGTCTACCCGATGCCTGTCCCATCACTTTACTTTCAAAGCACATAACTTGTCTGGTTTCACAGGTCCATAGGTGGAGAGGAATTTGGCCTTAGGATGAGTAACACCTCCAGTTACACCCATATCTGATTTAGATGAGACTTTGGACTTAGAGTAGATGCTGAAATAGGTCAAGAGTCTTGGGGCTAGCCAGGTGCGGTGTCTCACGCCTGTAATACCAGCACTTTGGGAGGCCAAGGCGGGTGGATCACCTGAGGTCAGGAGTTCGAGATCAGCCTGGCTAACATGGTGAAACCCAATTTCTACTAAAAATATAAAAAATTAGCCAGGTGTGGTGGTGCACGCCTGTAATCCCAGCTACTCAGGAAGCTGAGGCAGGAGAATCTCTTGAACCAGGGAGGTGGAGGTTGCAGTGAGCCGAGATCACGCCATTGCACTCCAGCTTGGGCAACAAGAGCAAAACTCTGTCTCAAAAACAAAACAAAACAAAATAAAAAACAGTTTTGGGGCTGTTGGAATGGGGTGAATGTATTTTGCATATGAGAAGGACACACATTTTGGGATTCTAGAGGGCAAGCATATAGCAGCCCTAGCAAATGAATACCTGCCCAGAACTGGAAGCAATCCAAATATCCACTGACGGGAAAATGGATTAACAAATGTCATACGTAGTCATACAATGGCATTACTACTCAGCAATAAAAAGGAATTAACTACGAATACATGTAGCAATATGGGTGAATTTCAGAAACATTATGCTGAGGGAAAGGAGCCAGACACAAAAGTGTACATACTATACGCATCCATTTATATGAAATTCTGGAACATGCAAAGTTTAAGCCACAGTGTCAGAAAGCAGAAAGCAGGTTGCCTAGATCTAGAGGAGGCCTGAATGCAAAGTGGATGAGGGAATTTTCTGGGGTGATAGAGATGTCTTACATCTTGATTGTGGTGGTTGGGTAGGTGGGTGCATACTTTTGTCAAAACTCAACAAATTGTATACTTTAAAATGGGAACATTTTATTCTACATACATTTTAACTCAATAATGTTGGTTTTAAAAGAAAATTGGAATTAATTCAGCAAGGCAGGCTATAATAAGAAATGTGTATTCTTAGTTACAAACATGTCAGCTAAAGGCAGACTAGAGTTTCAGGAAAAAATAAACGTAACCAAGAGGAAGGTTACAAATGAGATGTTGAATAATCTCACACATGAAAGCACACATTTTTTTAAAAAATCAAGAGTGAAACCTATTTCATTTAGAAAGCAGAATAGTAGATAGATAAAAGGCATTTGAAAGAAAAAGACAAATATTCTCTCCTTTTTCTTTAATTTGAGACGAGGTCTCACCATGTTGCCCAGGCTGGTCTCCAACTCCTGGGCTCAAGCGATCCTCCTCCCTATGCCTCACGAAGTCTTGGAGTTATAGGTGTGAGTCACTGTGCCCAAAAGACAAATACTGAACACAGAAAAACAAGATTTAACATACAAATGATATGAGTCCCTAAAGAAGAAAATAAAAGAAGAGAATAGAACAAATACTAAAACTATAATTTAAGAAGACTTTCCTAAAATAAAAATGACTTGGAACTATGCATTAAGCAAGAATATTGAGTACCTAAAAATATCAACTCGGAATGAATGAGCAATACCAACACACAGTCAAATAAAATTACTAGATTTTAAAGAAGAAGCAACAACCCTTTATTAGTCAGGGTTCTCCAGAAGAACAGAACTAATAGGTTATATGTGTATACGAAAGGGAGTTTATTAAGGAGAATTGGCTCACCCGATCACAAGGCGAAGTCCCACGATAGGCCATCAGCAAGATGGGAAAGAAAGAAGTCATAGTGACTCAGTCCGAATCTGAAACCCTCAAAACCAGGAAAGTTGACAGTGCAGCCTTCAGTCTGTGACCAAACGCCCGAGAACCCCCAGCAAACCACTAACTTAAGTCCAAGAGTCTAAAGGCCAAAGAACCCGGAGTGTGATGGTCAAGGGCAGGAGGAGCAGAAGGAAGCATCCCGCATGGGAGAAGGAAGGAAACTGGAAGACCCAGCAAGCAAAGCTATCCCACCACCTTCCACCTGCTTTCCAGCCAGACTGGCAGCCAGTTGGGTTGTGCCCACACTGAGCGAGGCTGGGTCTTCCATTCCCAGTCCACTGACTCAAATGTCAGTCTCCTCTGGCAACACCCTCACAGACACACCCAGAAACAAAACTTTAACAGCCATCTAGGCATCCTTCAATCCAATTGAGTTGACACCTGATATTAACCATCACAAACTCTTTGGACAAAAAGAGCAAGAAACTATTAAGAGGCAAGTATATATGTTTTGGGACAAAGAAAATGAGTAATTATGGGTCATTCTAGTCCTATCATCTCCCCTGTCCTTGAGAAACAGGATTCTCAATGTGAAAGAAAGAAAATACAGATGTAACACAGAAGTCAGGAAAAAATCCTAAGGAACTAAATTTAAACGGGAAGCACCATTATAAACTCATTAGGCATTTCATCTTAAAAATTATGTACATGTAGGCTGGGTGCGATGGCTCACGCCTGTCATCCCAGCATTTTGGGAGGCCGAGGAGGGCAGATCACTTGAAGTCAGGAGTTCGAGGCAAGCCTGGCCAACATGGTTAAACCCCGTCTCTACTAAAAATATAAAAATTAGCCAGGCGTGGTGCTGGGCGCCTATAATCCCAAATACTTAGTAGGCTGAGGCAGGATAATCTCTTGAACCCAGGAGGCGGAGGTTGCAGTGAGCCGAGATCATGCCACTGCACTCCAGCCTGGGTGAAAGAGTGAAGCTCTGTCTCAAAAAAAAAAAAAAGAAAAGTATGCATATGTGTGTGTCTATGTGGTATGCACACATCACTCTGTTCGCTGAAAAGACCAACAGCAACAGCTAAGTGGTGATCAGCATAGCTAGCATGCAGATTACAGTCTTTATAACCATTTCTTACTAAACGGAGAAATGGCCGACTGCAGGTTTTAGGTCAGGAGTTGTACCAGAGGGACCTGGAACATCTTGTAACAGACACCTGGAAAGATATTTGTTAAATCTTGACCGCTAGGGTCAAGTTAAAAGGACTCAGGAGCAAGCTTGATGAGACTCCCACTGGGCAAAGATGGGGCACTTCAAGCTTCAATGACCACAGTACGTCGCAATAGACTGAAACCACCAAATATATTTAAACGCTTGAGTCCGTAACGATAATAATAAACTAGCGATCACCTTTGGGAGATGATAAGGAACCAATTCATTATCTTAAAAATTGATAAAGAAAAAAAATCAAGCATTTATCTTCTCTTGCCTATTTGAATAGTATGGCTGGATATCAAATACCAGATGAGAGGATACATCTCTTTATAAAATAATTCCAACTAACAAATGAAAAAATTATATAATTAGAATATCACTATTTTACAACCCTCACAGTTGTTTAAAAAGTATGAAAGAGATGAAAAATATCATAGAAGTCCAGAGGATAGATTTTCTTTCTTTTTAGGATTGTGCTCTGTTGCCCAGGTTGGAGTGCAGTGGTGTGATCTCAGCTCACTGCAACCTCCATCTCCTGGGCTCAAGTGATCCTCCCCACCTCGGCCTCCCAAGTAGCTGGGAACACAGGCACACACCACTACACTTCACTAATTTTTTATATTTTTTCTGTAGAGACAGGGTTTCGCCATGTTACCCAGGCTGGTCTCGAACTCCTGGACTCAAGCAATCTGTCCACCTACCTTGTCCTCCCAAAGTGCTGGGATTACAGGCATAAGCCACCATGCTTGGTCCTAGAGGATAGACTTTCAACTCCTTAATAAATTTATTCCAGCCATACTACACCCAGCTGTGTGACTTTGAGCAAAATACACCCTTGGCGCTTCAGTCTCCTCCTCTGTAAAGCGACGTACTGAACTTGTCCTCACAGAGCTGTTGTGAGATTAAATTCGCTACATGTGTGACACAGTGCCAGCCACACAGTAAATATTAGCTGTTTTCTGCCACCTGATAGTGCTCTAGCTTTTGAAAGCTCTCTTGCAGTCTTCCCCGCCCAAGCCAGGCCCCCATCACTCACATGTGGATTCCACACACGGAGGGACAACGTGATGGGAGAGGAAGGGCACAAGTGTTGGAGTCAGACCTGAGTTCCCCTTCTGGCTCCATGACGTCCTTCCTCAGACAAGACACAGCACCCTCTGAGCTCAATCCCCTCACCTCTAGAATGAGGAAAACACAGAGCCTGCCTGGTCACATTGGGAGAAGGAAGTGAAATATTCACATAGGGCCCTTAGCCTTTGGCCTGGCACAGGATGGGTCCTGAGGACACGGTGGTCTCCTCCCCTCCCTGCTTTTTCCCCTCCTCACCAACTCCAGGAGAGTCCTCCCGAGCTTCTGCTTCTATCATCTCACTGTCCTGCTAAAGAACTTCGAACGATTCCCATCTATGTTCGAAGATGGTGGATCTGCTTCCATTGTCAGATTTCTCTGGATTCGCCGTGGCTGCCTGGGCTTCCAAATTGAGAATGATCCCATCGGGAAAAGTGTGACCATTCGGCCAGGCGTGGTGGCTCACACCTGTAATCCCAGCACTTCGGGAGGCTGAGGCGGGTGGATCGCCTGAGCTCAGGAGTTCAAGACGAGCCTGGCCAACATGGTGAAATCCTGTCTCTACTAAAATTACAAAAATTAGCCAGGTGTGGTGGTGCATGTCTGTAATCCCAGCTACTCTGCAGGCTGAGGCAGGAGAATCACTTGAACCCAGGAGGCGGAGGTTGCAGTGAGCTGAGATCAAGCCACTGCACTACAGCCTGGGTGACAGAGCAAGACTCTGGCTCAAAAAAAAAAAAAAAAAGAGAAAAAGTGTGATCATTCAGGGATGCCTCATTGCCCAGGTAACAGCTCCTCTGCCGTGTATCTCGTTGCCTCACTGATCAGCTGGGACAGCTCCAAGCACCTCATCCAGCCACTCGAGAATTTCATCCTCTGGCCCCCACAGCTCCATCCATGCCCTACACCAACTTTCCTCCAAGACTTACTCCCGCCCCTGCAGACTGGTCACCTGTATGCTGCTCTTCATTCAACATCTTCCCCACCTCCGGACCTTTATCAAAAGCCCCTCTCCAAATGCCGGCCACATGCCATCTCCCGTGGGGCCCAGAGAGCTAGCCAATGCTGCCTACACTGGGTGCAGCTGCCCCAGGGAAGCCCCTCCAGCCCCCACCCGCCCCCTCAGTCTTCCCATCCACCAGCCGAGAGAGTCCCTTCTACCTCTGATAGGCCACAGAATAGGTCACATCCTGGGGGTTGCTAAGCCCTGGGAGCCACGTCAGGTACACGCTGAAGTTCTGGGAGAGCAGCGTCACATTCTGAGGAGGGGCCAGACGGGGCCTCCCTGGGGGAAAGAAAGGGGTCATGAAGCCTATAGCTCCTGGCTGGTCTTGACTCAGGCCATCCCAAGCTGAGGGGCAGCACGAAGGGCAGGCAGATGCTCACTGAGTTTGAGGAACCAGGAGCCACCGACTGGCTGTACTGCAGCCCTTGGGCCATGAGAGAAGACCCTGCACCAGGAGGGGAGGCTCCCGTACACTCTGGGACCTGAGGGTTCCCGCAGAATACCACGGAACAGGAACCTAATGGCCTCCAGGAGGGAGCAGCCTTGAGGCTATCAGGGGCCAGGGGCTCTGTCCTGTTCTCAGCCACATCCCCAGAGCCTGCCTGCCATGGCCCCAGCACATAGTAGGTACACAATAAACATCTGCTGAGTAAATAACATGGGTTGCACCAAAGACTTCCTGACCGGTCTCCCTGCTTCCAACCTTGTGTAAGGCAGATGACACAGCAAAGGTTGGTGCCTAGGCATTAGAAGTAGATGCCACGCTCAGATGGCCCAAGCCAGTGGCCAGAGATAAGAACTTAGAGGCATCTCTCCCTCCTGGCAAACTGGGCTCCCCATTTCCCACCCATTCCTTTAAAGGGACCATTCAAATATTTGCCCTCAAACTTAACCTGACCTACACTCTAGTCCCTTATATAATATACTTCCCATTGCCACAAGCTCTCACTTTCTTTTTGCCTGGCTCTTCATTCCTGCTTCATGTAGCCCAGGATGGAGGATGACCCTCCCTACTCATTGCACCCTCCCTGCTCAGGATCTGTAAGTAATAAGCCTTTGAACTTGTTTCCCATTGAGGCGGTGTACTGAATTTGCACCTTCCATCTCAGGAACCCAGGCCCAGCCCAGGCCTGGTTTTCCCTGGGTTGCCGGGAACACAGGCTGGCTCCCAGTGCCAGAGCAATGGTCAGACAGGCATAAACTTGGACATGGATCAGACAAGAGTCACAGGGACGTCTGCCAGTATAAACAAGTGTGAAGGACCCCCAGCCATGAGTTAGACAGCTAGGCCATTGGGCTGCCCGCCAGGTAAGAAGTATTTCATGGGCCTGGCGCAGCGGCTTACGCCTGTAATCCCAGCACTTTGGGAGGTCGAAGCAGGCAGAACACCTGAGGTCAGGAGTTCAAGACCAGTCTTGGCCAATGTGGTGAAACTTCATCTCTACTAAAAATACAAAAATTAGCAGAATGTGATGGCACAGGGCTGTAATCTCAGCTACTTGGGAGGCTGAGGCACGAGAATTGCTTGAACCCAGGAGGCCGAGGTTGCAGTGAGCTGAGATCATGCCACTGCACTCCAGCCTGGGCAACAGAGCGAGACTCCGTCTCAAAAAAAAAAAAAAGAAAAGAAAAAAGAAAAAGGAAAGTATTCCATGAAGGGCACACTGTAAGTACCCATGCCCAGCTCGCCAGCATTGTTCATTAGGGCAGGCTTGCCAGCCACTCTGCTACTGGAACCCTAATTTAGCTGGAGGCTCTCAAAAGCCCTTGTCCCAGGGTAGAAAATCACTAAATCCACATTTGCAGGCATATTACTATGGAAGTTTAGGTGACACCTATATTCATTATTTATTTCACAATTTCATTTTTGTACTCACATTTCAGATTTGTGAATGCAGTTTTTTTTCCTGAAAATTCATTTTAACTTAAAAGTATGTATTTAATTCCCCTGATGTAATTAATGGACTATGTGCATATTTATACCTAGATGTGCTTACATGTTAATAATGTATTTGCCTAGTTATGAGAATTTCACATTGGATTCCATAGTAGTAAAAAAAATAAATACAGGCCGGGTGTGGTGGCTCACGTCTGTAATCCCAGCACTTTGGGAGGCTGAGGTGGGCAGACCCCGAGGTCAGGAGTTCGAGACCAGCCTGACCAACGTGGTGAAACCCTGTCTTTACTAAAAATACAAAAATTAGCCAGGCGTGGTGGTGCATGCCTGTAATCCCAGCTACTCAGGAGGCTGAGGCAGGAGAATCGCTTGAACCTGGCAGGTGGAGGTTGCAGTGAGCAGGGATCACACCACTGCACTCCAGCCTGATGACAGAGCGAGACTCTGTCTTAAATAAATAAATAAATACAACATCTGTCATATACATTTTTTTCTGTTGGTTTAAGAAAATATCTGACAGCTTTACCTACTTCTGCAGGTTCATCCAAGCCCAGATATTACTGAAAGAATATATTGACGTAGGGTATGTGTTATTTTGTTTTCAGTTCTGCTCTAGATATAACTGTGTAAGAAACACTGTCATAATCAGTTATACTAAAATTCATGAGCCCAAATATAAGATGAAAAGTCTGCACCGTAGTCTAAGATCACTGCCCTATCTATAATTACGTTCTCATTTTGATTTACAGAAGAGCTTTATGGTAGAAACACCAGAAAACATCTCATACTATTAAAAGGCTTTTTCCCCTTTTTAAAAAAACAAACAGGTCGGGCATAGTGGCTGATACCTGTAATCTCAGCACTTTGGGAGATAGAGGCAGGAGAACCATTTGAGACCAGGTATTTAAGACTTGCCTGGGCAACATAGTGAGACTCCATCTCTACAAAATAAATTTTTTAAAAAATTAGCAGGGTACAATGGTGAGAGTCAGGAGGCTGAGGTAGGAGTTTCGCCTGAGCCCAGGAGTTCAAGGCTGCCGTGATTGCACCACTGCACTTCAGTCTGGCCAACAGAGCAAAACTCTGCCTCTAAAAAACAGACAAATATATAAAACACCTTGCCTTCAGTCCATTCTCCACATAGCAGGAAGGATTAAAAATGAAAATCAGATCATGTTCCTCTTCTGCTTCAGCCCTCTAAAGGCTTCCATCTCACTCCAGGTAAACTCCAAAGTCTTTATTATTTTTATTTTATTTCGAGACAGGGTCTCACTCTGCCACCCAGGCTGGAGTGCAGTGGCACAATCTCAGCTCACTGCAACCTCCACCTCCCGGGTTCAAGTGATTCTCCTGCCTCAGCCTCCAGAGTAGCTAAGATTACAGGCATGTGCCACCACACCTGGCTAAGTTTTGTATTTTTAGTAGAGACTGGATTTCAGCATGTTGGCCAGGCTGGTCTCGAACTCCTGACCTCAGGTGATCCGCCCACCTTGGCCTCCCAAAGTGCTAGGATTACAGACCTGAGCCGCTGCGCCTGGTCTAAACTCCGAAGTCTTTACAATCACCACCAAGGCCCTACCCAATCTGACCCACCACTCGTTCCTTGCTCCCATATCTCCATCCACACAGGACTTTTTGCCCTTCCTGGAGCACCCCAGCCACACTCCCAACTCCAGGCCTTTGCACACGCTATTCCCTCATGCTGTTCTCTCTGCCTTAACAGTTCTACCCCTGGATATCCACCTGGCTCACTCCTTTGCTGTTTTCACACTCCTTTGATGTCACTGTCTCGAGGACACTTTTCCTGACCACCTTTAACTGACTTCTATTCCCCTCCACGGCACATTTTCCTTCTCTGTTAATCATCATCTTCTGAAATATGCATCTGATTACACCACTCCCCAGTTTCATGCCCTTTTCTTGGCCTCAGAAGAAAGTCCACACTCCTTATTGAGGTGTGTGAGGCCCTGCCTGACGTGGCCTGGCCTGGCCAGGCCATCTTGCTGCTCTCTCCCCAACAGCACCCTACGGGCTCACCAGGTAATCTTCCTTCTCTATCTTGCCAAACCACTGCATTCTTCTGGATGTTTTTAAACCCAGTTGTCTTTGCCTGGTATTCACCATCTAGTCTTTGAAATATTTGATTCAAATGTCCTTCCTCCAGTGATTCTTCCTTGACATATCTACAAGGAGATGATGATCATGATGATAATGATGATGATAATAATAGCAGCTAAGGCTGGGCACGGTGCCTCACGCCTGTAATCCCAGCACTTTGGGAGGCAGAAGTAGGCAGATCACCTGAGGTCAGGAGTTTGAGAACAGCCCGGCCAACATGGTGAAACCACGTCTCTTCTAAAAATACAAAAATTAGCTGAGCATGGTGGTGCATGCCTGTCATCTCAGCTACTTGGGAGGCTGAGACATGAGAACTTGAACCCGAGAGGTAGAGGTTGCAGGGAGCCGAGATTGCGCCACTGCACTCCAGCCTGGGTGACAAAGTGAGACTCTATCTCAAAATAAATAAATAAAAGAATAATAATAATAATAATAGCAGCTAATGTGTACTGTGTTCTATGAGCCAGGTTCTGTGCTAAACAGTTTACTTGCACTTTCTCGTTTAATCCTCACCACATCCCCAGGAGGCAGGTATTCATTATAATAATTATAATCGTTACAGATGGGAAAACCAAGGCCCTCTCAGCTATTAAGTGGTAGAATCAGATTCAGGCCTAGTCAACTCCAAAGTCTGAGCTCTTGACCGTACTTTGTCCTCCAGGTTCTCATGGGGTCTATTCAGCTTTATGATTCCAACTATTCCATCTGTTGACTACTAGTCAAACAAGATCTGTTGACCACGGTATGCCAGGGATTTCAAGGAACACAGCTTCGTTCCTGCCCTATAGGAGCTCATGGTCCCATGGAGAATTCAGGGCCCTGAAATGTCCCATGGGCCATGACGGAAATCCATACAGGTTGTAGAATGGCATCAGGGAGGGAGGACCCAGTTCTACGGATGGCTCTCCCCAGCCTGGGCTGCCTACCCCATGACCTGTTAGACCCAAAAGTGGGTGCCTGCTTCTACCTTATCCTGTGTCCTCTAGCTGGGACCGTATCACTACGAGGCTAGTGCTATTACTACTCCCAGCTTCTGGACTTCCTGACAGGTGACCAGCAGGAGACCAGACTGTTTTACAAGGTATCCTATCAGCAGAACAGTCCCCAAATTCGAGCTAGGTCACAGGAGAAAAACAGCAGCTAGAGCAACTTTCCTCTATGAAGCCTTCAAAGGATGCCAGGCACTAGTTTGGCTCTTTACATGCAAAACCTCAATGATCCTTGGGACAGACCACCCTATGGGGTGGTGTCATTCATTCTGCTTCCATGGAAAGGGCACCAGACTTAGAGACAGATGCTAACTAACTTGCCTGAGGCTACACAGAAGCCAGTATTTGAACGTCCTTCTGGCTGTACTTACTCCTAAATCATCGCACCATAGTCAGTGTTGTGTATATTAAATATTTATCAGATGAAAGTACAAGAAGGTCTGGGCTTGACAGTGAAACGGGAACAGAAGACCCCACCCTCCCTCCACACACAGGTACACTGTTCCTCATCAGCCACAGAGAACGCTGCTGTGGGCACTGTGGGCTAGGGCATCCCTGGCTGGCCTGGTGACCAAGTGGATGGACAGCCTATCCCAGGCGCCTACCCTACAGGCCAAACCTAGCCAGGCTTGCTTCAGCCCGTCTTCTCTCTTCTGTGTGCCTCGCCTCTGCCGTCCTTCTTAAGCAATTCCCTGAATTGCTCAGAGCCTCAGTTTCCCCATCGGAAAAGTGAGAATAATATCTACCTCCTAGGATGGCTGGACTGTGAGGCTTCTAGAATAATGTGGTGCCTGGCACAAAGAAGTTGCTCAATAAATATTGACTTTTATGATGATTGGATTATGCCCAGGGACCTTACCAGCTCTTTAAACTGTGAGTCCAAGACTAGGAAAATATCCTGGGGGCCATTTCTGGACTTCTCCTCCCTGCTTTGGTTGGAGCGGTGGGCGGTGAGGTTTGGTGGCTGGGTCCTACGGCAAGGAATTTTGTACCCGACACCTTACTTAACAGTAGAGGTGGGGGAAAAGAAAAAAACGTGTCTTGTCAGGAAGCAGGGCACAGGCGAAACCAGAGCTTCGTCCCACCGGAGGCCTGGCAGGAATGGGAAGGGACATCAATCGGTCCCACCTTCCCTACTGCCCACACTTCAGGGTCGAGTGTGGTTTTCACACAGGGATCAGTGCTTTCTTTAGGAAACATTAAAAAGCACTTTATTAAAAAAGAAGATGCAGTATAAAACTGCCGCTGTCTTTCTTCCTGTTCTCCTGAAGCTGGAAGCATTAGGAAACTGGATTAGTTTCCCGTGGGAGAGGAATTTCAAAGACCCGGTTCTGTTCTGTCCTGGGAAGAAGCTAACTGTTCTCACCTGGCTCGGGTGGCTGCGGACCCCGTGCCTGTCCCAGGAGCTCTGGGTCCGAGGGTGGGCGCGGCCCTGCCCGGGGAGCCCTCTTCCCCCTCCCTCCCGCGGCCCCGCGCCCTTACCTGGAGCGGCCTGCAGTAGGCACAGGAGCAGGGGGCCCCAGCGCTCGGGCCCCGCCATGGCCTCCCCGCCGCGGCGTCCCCGCCCGGGCCCAGGTCCCCGCCTCCCGCCTCCCTCCTTCTACCCCTCCGCGGGCAGGTGACGCAGTCGGCAGCCAATGGCCCGCAGAGCCGCGGGCCCGTCCCTGCCGCCCGGTATTCACTGGGCGGGTCCCCAGGGACAGCCCCGCCGCGGGGAGGGAGCGCGCCGGCCCCTTCGCTGGAAAGCCGCCGGTACCTCCGCTTCATCTGCGCTTAGTTTTGTTTTACTCAATTTCCGGGAAAAAATATCAGTAAATCCGTGCACGTGGGAAGGGCAGGGGAGGGGAGGAAACCGGCTGATGATCAATAACCCACGGTCAATCCAGTGCTCCAGGATGGGCCATTTTGGCAGGACTAGGGAGAGTTCAAGGCCGGTTTGGCTACGCGGCCTCAGATGCCATTGGTGGGATCCGAGCGCGTTTCCGAGCCCGTTTCGCGTTACACACGCGATTCCCTTTAATGCCCCCGGGGATCCCGGCGGGTCCATGCTGCCGTCCTCCACGTACTTCTCTCCCGGAGAGCGGCAGGCCCCAGAGCTTCAGGTGCTTGTTCCGGGGAAAGCTGTCTTTCTGACCCCGAAGCCTGTGGTGTTCAACTGCACAGTAGTTAGTAGCTTCCCAATAAGGCACACGCCAACGACGCGCAATATTCTGCGGCCCTTTAGGAGGACGTTGCCGAATGGTGTGTATCGACACCGAGGTGTTTGCAACACACTGAGGAAAAGAAAAGCGAGTACTAAAATATAGGCCCATTAAAAAAGTGTGTGTGTAGCCGGGCGCGGTGACTCAAGCCTGTAATCCCAGCACTTTGGGAGGTTGAGGCGGGTGGATCGCCTGAGATCAGGAGTTTGAGACCAGTCTGGCCAACATGATGAAACCCCGTCTCTACTAAAAATGCAAAAAATCAGCCGGGCGTGGTGGCACGCACCTGTAATCCCAGCTATTAGGGAGGCTGAGGCAGGAGAATCGCTTGAACCCAGGAGGCTGAGATTGCAGTGAGCCGAGATCGCGCGGCTACACTCCAGCCTGGGCCACAGAGTGAAACTCAGTCTCAAAAAACAAAACAAAACAAAAAAACTATGTGTGTGTGTGTGTGTCTGTCTATCTGTATGCGTATAAACGGATTTGGAATAGTAACCACCAAAATATTAATGGTCGTTGTCTTTGGGTGATGAGGATTTTTTCAACTTTCTTCTTTCCTGATCATATTTCGTTTCCAATTTTTTGATAATTATTTGAAACTGGGATCAGCTTTGATCCCATCAGTTTTTGGAAGAGAAAACCCCGTCTCTACTAAAAAATACAAAAAACTAGCCGGGCGAGATGGCGGGCGCCTGTAGTCCCAGCTACTCGGGAGGCTGAGGCAGGAGAACGGCACGAACCCGGGAGGCGGAGCTTGCAGTGAGCTGAGATCCGGCCACTGCACTCCAGCCCAGGCAACAGAGCCAGACTCCGTCTCAAAAAAAAAAAAAAAAAAAAGAAAATGATTTTCACAGAGCTTGGTGGATCCAAAAGTTGCTCTGAGTTTGACCATGGGGGGAAATTTCTTTTGGAAATTTCAGCATGCTTCTGGGACTAGCATCAAGGCTTCTGCTTAATCAGGACCACTTTTTTTTTTTTTTTTTTTTTTTTTGGGTGGGAGCTCTTTCCCCCCGGCTGGAATGCAATGGTGGTCCCCCCCCCCCCCCAACCCCGCCTCCCAGGTTCAAGCTATTTTCCCACTTCAGCCTCCCAAGTAGCTGGGATTACAGGCACCTGCCATCATGCCCAGCTAATTTTTGTACTTTTGTAGAGACGGGGCTTCACCATGTTGGGCAGGCTGGTTTTGAACTCCTGACTACAGGTGATTTGCCGGCCTCGGCCTCCCAAACTGCTGGGATTACAGGCATGAGCCACTGGGCCTGGCCTTAATTAGGACCTCTTAACAAAGCCCTGCTTACAGAAGACACGATCCCACCTCAAAGGTGCAGGGTGGAGGAGGATGGAAGAGCAGCAGGCACAGTCAGTGTCGGTATCTTGGGGTCTCTGAAATGCTGACTGTTGACTTTCTTTTCTCCTTCCTTCCTCTCTCCCTTCCTTCCTTCCTTCCTTCCTTCTTCCTTCCTTCCTTCCTTCCTTCTTTTCCTTCTTCTTTCTCTCTCTCTCCTGCTTTTTTTTTACTTTCTTACTTTCTTGCTTTTTTTTTTTTTTCTTTTTGACAGAGACTCTGTCACCCAGGCTGGAGTGCAGTGGCGCGATCATGACTCACTGCAACCTCTACCTATTGGTTCAAGTGATTCTCATGCCTCAGCCTCCCAAGTAGCTGGAATTACAGGTGTGAGCCACCATGCCCAGCCAATTTTTGTATTTTTAGTAGAGACGGGATTTCACCATGTTGGACAGGCTAATCTCGAATTCCTGGCCTCAAGTGATCTGCCTACCTCGGCCTTCCAAAGTGCTGGGATTATAGGCATGAACCACCGCACCTGGCCCTGAAATGTTGACTTTCATCTCCACCCAGCAACTGCAACTCTTTCAGACCCAGAATCCCACTGCACTTGGAGCGGTTCAGCAGCGGGGACAGAAATATCTTCATTTGCCAGCTGCTCCACCCATGGGCTCCTGTGCTATGCATCTGAAACTGGCACCTGCTCTTTTTTGACAATTTGTTTGTCACATGTTTGTGCTCTTGTTCCTCTTCCCCCACCTCTCCCACTGCCCATAGTTTCGAGTTAGGAGATTGTATGTTCAGATGCCTTGATCCTTCAAGAGACATTTTGTGACTATGAGCTTGGCCAAGTTGGATCTTTCAAAACCTTAAAAAAAAAATGTCATCTATAGATGCTGGTCAGAAAATCTCAGCCAGTTACCATGACCTTGCTTCTACTTAGGTCCTCAATATATTGCTTCAATTTCTTTCAGGTATCTCAAATACTGACAGTTCATCCATTCTGGAATAAAATGAATATATCTCTATTGATATCTCTTTATCCCAAACATCTGGTTGCATGAATCTTTATTGAGTCTTTGCTATATAGTGCCACTGCAGTTTACATATAGTATTTAATCTTCACAACAATCCTATGAGGTGGATATTATTCATATCCCCTTTTAGCAGATGAAACTGGGAGAGATTATATTCCTTGCTTAGGTCACACAGCTAATTATAGTGACAGGGCTGTGATCTGGAACTCAGTCTGTCTGTCCTCAAAGCTTGTGGTTTTAAAACTTCTGCTACCCAGGCTCTTGCTTTCTTAAAGGCAAACAAGAACAAACCTCCCCAGTCTTAATCACTTCCTGATTTGCAAAGGTCATGGCGCTAACCTCTCAACTCTCCTGAGCGAAACGGTGGGCGCGCTGGAGAGCCAGCTTCCTCTTTGGGTTGGAATATTAGGTACGAAGCAGTGGTGCTGATAAATATTTCACAACTGGTTGGGGGTTTAGGGGATGGGGTAAAAGTCCTGCTTTCTTGTGTTTGCCAACCTTCGTGGTGTGAATATCCCCACTGTGGCTGACTTGAAGCTAGCAAACGTGAGGTCACTGAACACAGAGATAAGAAGAAATGTGGCTGGGCGCGGTGGCTCACGCCTGTAATCCCAGCACTTTAGGAGGCTGAGGTGGGCAGATCACGAGGTCAGGAGATCGAGACCAACCTAGTTAACATGGTGAAACGCCATCTCTACTAAAAATGCAAAAAAATTAGCCAAGCATGGTGGCGGGCACCCGTAGTCCCAGCTACTCGGGAGGCTGAGGCAGGAGAATGGTGTGAGCCCAGGAGGTGGAGCTTGTAGTGAGCCGAGATTGTGCCACTGCGCTCCAGTCTGGGTGACAGAGAGAGACTCCATCTCAAAACAAACACAAAAACAAAAACAAAAAACAAGAAGAAATGTGCACAACTGGCTCCTGAGCCTGTACGAGCCAACTCCAGCACACCGCTGGGTGGAAGAAGCCAATTTCCTTCACTGTTGGAGGACCCAACATCTGTCGCACCACAACTGAGCTTTTCTATGTTTAGAACAAACCATATCACAACCCCTAAGGGCCTGTGGGTCTCATGTTAAAAGTCTCTGGTCAGCCGGGCGCGGTGGCTCAAGCCTGTAATCCCAGCACTTTGGGAGGCCGAGACGGGCGGATCACGAGGTCAGGAGATCGAGACCATCCTGGCTAACACGGTGAAACACCATCTCTACT
>NC_045434.1:198493163-198514158 GCF_002776525.5 Piliocolobus tephrosceles | reverse complement strand
CTTGAGGCTCCAAATCTCTTATGCAGCTGTTAAATGTTTTCACAATGCAGCCTCCATCCATCTTTTGAAGTTCCCCACCAGTTCTCTGTGTTCCGGCCACAGAGGCTTCCAGTTCCCTTCTTTCTCTTGCCCCCTGGCCTTTTCAAACACTAGTCCCCGTGGCAGGAATTTCCTTCCCAGGCTTATCTTCCGCTAGTCTTCCAGCAGGCCCCTATTCTTGCTTCCAATCTCAGCTCACATGCCACTTCCTCAGGGAGCCTTTCTTAACCACTGTTTTTGATTTGTACCCAATCTCCATGTATGTCTCTGACTTATCCCATTTTGTGCTGCTGTAACAAAATACCACAGAGTGAGTTATTTACAAAGAGCAGAAATTTATTTCTCACAGCTCTGGAGGCTGGGAAGTTCAAGCTCAAGATGCGTTCAGGTTACGATCCAGTCTCTCTGCTTCCAAGACAGCACCCTGAATGTTTCATCGTCTGAAGGGGAGGAACACCATGTCCTCACATGGCAGAAGAGGAGAGGGGGGGGAGAGAGAGAGAGAGAGAACCCACTCTCACAAGCCCTTTTTGTGGACGCATTAATCCATTCACAATGGCAGAGCCCTCATGACCTAAACACTTCCCACCAGGCCCTACTTCCCAACACTGTTGCATTGGGGATTGAGTTTCCAGCACATGAATTTTGAAGGCCACATTCAAACCATAGCAGTCTCTTTGATACGAATTAATCACAATATCATCATTTTTGTGCACTGAATATCTTACTTCTTGGATACATCTCTAATGGCTCGCTCACGGCCTGGCACATAGTAGATGCACAATGAACTGTGAGTAAGCAAACCTTTGCTGAATGGGGCTCAGTCAAACACAATTTCATATGCCCTACACAACTCAGCCTCACTTCTGGTTCTTATCTGCCACACCTTAGCCACTCACTAAGTGTTTACTGACTTGAACTTGGCATATGACTCATAGTTAGAAGACCTCAATGTCTCTTTTGAAAGTATGACTCCACTGTCATACTCCCTCCCATAGCTGGGATTTTAGTCTTCTGTTGTCTCCAAGAATAATGTTTAAAAAATAATGTGGCTGGGCACAGTGGCTCACACCTGTCATCCCAACACTTTGGGAGGCCGAGGTGGGTGGATCTCCTAAGGTCAAAAGTTTGAGACCAGACTGGCCAATGTGGTGAAACTCCATCTTTACTAAAAACACAAAAATTAGCTGGGCGCGGTGGCACGTGCCTGTAATCCCAGCTACTTGGGAGGCTGAGGCAGGAGAATCGCTTGAACCTGGGAGGTGGAGGTTGCAGTGAGCCGAGATCGTGCCACTGGCCTCCAGCCTGGGCAATGACAGCAAAACTCTGTCTCAAAATAATAAAATAAAATAAAATAATAATAATAATGTGCAACAGGGTAAACAAAACCTCATTACCGTGTGTGTGTGTGTGTGTGTGTGTGTGAGAGAGAGAGTTCACAGCCTCTCCCTCTCCTGTCTACTAAGATAATTATGTGTGGGCTGGCAAAGTGTCCCATAGGATTGGGTTAAGGGACATGGGAAAAGGCAGGAGAGGAGGCAAAATGTAAGAGCCAACTGGGACTGGGTTTTAACAGACAGTTTTGGGGGACACGTGGAGAGAAAAGGAGCAAGTGCAGGGACCAGCTGCTCTAACAGCTGAATGTGAGCGTGAATATGAGATGTATAAAAAGAGAGGTGGAGAAAATGGATTTCCAAATTTTTGACTGTCAGGACTGAAATCTCTTTTGGCATTTTTCCCAAGATTTCAATCCAAAGATTTTGAAGACATCTTTGATTTCTAAAGATTTTAAACCATTGTTGTTTTGACTATTATTCTTCTTGCTGTTGTTTTAATGTAATGCTGGAAGGAGGCAGAGTCCAGTACAAGAACAAGGAGACCCATTTGTATGTGGGAGTGGAATTTAAGACTTTACCAGCTGCAAGAACACAAACTCCAAACTGACATAAGTGCGAAAGGAATTCTGCAAGGTCCCCAGATTGAGAAGTTCAAGGACATTCTGCAAGGTCCCCAGATTGAGAAGTTCAAGGACGGATGTGGCTCTGGGATGGTGCTAGCGGAAACAGATTCCGATTGGCCTGGCTTGGGTCACATGACATTCCCTGAGCCAACCAGTGTGGTCAGAAGAATGGGCTACTGTCATTGGCCTCTCTGGGTAGAATGCCCACCCTGGGGGAGAGGGGAAAGGGAGTATTCTGATTGACAGCTCCTCCAACTACAGGGAATGGAGGAAGATTGGTTCTCCAAAGGAATGGATGCTACAGAGACAAAGAGCATACACCCACTGCCGCGTTGCAGCCGAGGAGTTCTTAGAGATCATCCACACCAACTTCCTACCCTGAAAGTCTACACTCTTCAGCATCCTGAAGAGACCAGCTGGATGCTGCTGCTTGGACTCATGGAGGGGGGGACGAGATTCCCCTATCTTTTGGGGCTGACAATTCTGTTTTTGAACAGTTCTAGTTAGGAACATCGCCCTTACTTTGACCTGCCTCCTTGTAATTTACCCTAGTCATCTAATTCTTCCTTTTGGGGCCTCACAGAAGAAAACAAAGCCCTTCTCCCCATGGCAGAGATGTTAAGTCTCAAGATCCTTCTTGTAGATGGTGCACAGATGACAGCCAGTTTCCGGTGTCAGAGCACCAGCCTGGGAACCAGGAGACCTCAGTTCCAGCCTCACGCCGGCTTTAATGCAGCGAAGTGGCCTTGCTTGGAGGGAGGTATACACTGTTCCCATTTCACAGGTAAGGATACTAAAGTAAAGGGAGGTTAAGAGACATGCCCGAGGTCACACAGGTGGAAATGGGGAAGCTGGAACTCACATCCAGGACCACACAATTCCAAAGCTTCCTTTCTTTATCACTTTGTGGTTTTGAGAAAGTTACATCCTTTCTCTGGGCCTCAGTTTTCTCATCTGTAATTTGGGAACTTTTATGTGCATTAGAATCCTCTGGCTGGAGTGCAGTGGCATGATCATGGCTCATGGCAGCCTCAATCTCCTGGGCTCAAGCGATCCTCCTGCCTCAGCCTCCTGAATAGCTGGGGCTACAGGCACATGCAACCACACCCAGCTAATTTTGTTTATTTTTTGCAGAGACTCAGTTTTGCTGTGTTGCCCAGGCTGGTCTTGAACTCCTAGGTTCAAGTGATCCACATGTTTGGGCCTCCCAAAGTGGTGGGATTACAGGCGTTAGCCACAGCTGGAGGGCTTGTTAAGACACAGGTTGCTGGGGTTCATCTCCAGAGTCCCTGGTTCCATTTTTTTTCTGAGGTACGGCTTAAGGATTTGCATTTTAACCAGTTTCCAGGTGATGTCGGTGATGATGGTGCAGCTAGTCAGAAACACTGTAGTATTTGATTCTAGCTCTAACATACCATGATGTGGGGTGGTGGATATATTTTACCTTTCTATTTAGTTTGGGCTTAGACCCCTATTTTTATTATTTATTTCTTCATTTCTTTATTTATTTATTGAGACAGAGTCTTGCTGTGTTGCCCAGCCTGGAGTGCGGTGGTGCAATCTCAGCTGATTGCAACATCCACCTCTTGGGTTCAAGCAATTCTCATGCCTCAGCCTCCCAAGTTGCTGGGATTATAGCTGTGCGCCACCATGCCTGGCTAATTTTTTTGAATTTTTAGTAGAGATGAGTTTCACCATTTTGGCCAGGCTGGTCTTGAACTCCTGACCTCAGGTGATCCACCCACCTCAGCCTCCCTAAGTGCTGAGATTACAGGCGTGAGCCACTGTGCCCAGTCAATTTGGGCTTAGACCCATGTTAAATGGTGTGTGTGTGTGTGTGTGAGAGAGAGAGAGAGAGAGAGATACAGAGAAAGACAGAGAGAGAGAGAGAAAGAGAGAGAGAGAGAGCAGGCAGCCAACATTTTGCTCTGCAGTAAACTTAATTCCAACAATTGTCGAAGGAAATTCAAATAGGTAAAGAAGTGAACAGAACAGTTTGAAAATTTGAGTGTAAGCTTTGACTCCCTCAAAACTTAACTAACAGCCTACTGTTGATCGGAAGCCTTATTATTACATAAACAACATATATTTTGTATGTCATATATATATATATACTATACTACTACATATATTATATACTGTACTCTAGTAAACTAGAGAAATGAAAATGTTATTACAGAAACCATAAGAAAGAGAAAATACATTTACTATTCATCGAGTGGAAGTGGCTCATCATCAAAGCCTTCATCCTCATTTTCTTCATAATGAGTAGGTGGAGGAGGAGGAGGGTTTAGTCTTGCTGTCTCAGGGGTGGAGGAGGCAGAAGAAAATTCATATATAAATGGACCCTCACAGTTCAGACCCATGTTCAACGGTCGGTTGTATATCAGTGGTTGCCAAGGGCTGGGGAAAGGGAGGGAAATGGGGAATGGCTGCTGGTGGGTAGGATTTATTTTCCAGGTGATGAAAACGTTCTCAGATTAGAGAGTAGAAATGGTTGCATGACATTGTGAATATATTAAAAACTGTGCATTTTTAAAGGTGGATTTTATAGTATGTGAATTATATCTCAGTTGGGTGGTGGTTTCTAGGGGCGCACAGTTTGAGGAGGCAGAACTGGGATTTGAACCCAAGGCCATGTGGCAGCCTGGGAAAGAGCCTGTGATTTCAGATCTTGGCTCAGCCCCTGATCTTGGACCAGCCTTTTCTGTCTCAGCAGGCAGTGAGGCGTGGTGGGGGTCGGACATTCCCTCCAGGCCCTGGCATGGAGGACTCCAAGTGTGGCCCTGCTCAAAGGATCCGAGGGAGCAAAGGTGCAGGAGTGGGAGAGGAGGGGAGGGTCATTCTTATTCAAGAACCCCCTCTCCCTTTCCTGTAAGAACAGCCAGGCTCTTTCCAGCCCCACCTTTATCTGCCCCTTCCGGGCCTGTGAAGGCCGCTGATGCTTGACAGCTGTTCCCAGGCTGCAGGACTTGCAGGGGCAGACACGGTGCGCGCCCAGACTTTTCTGGGAACACGTGCGCGAACCTGCTGCCCGGCAGCTCGATGGCTGGGAGCCCAGCCCTAGCTTACAAATGGGGCTCTTCTACACCCCGGTGGGGCCTCCGGTCCTACCTGCTGGATGTTGTGGGCCTACTACTTGCGCTACATCCTCCTGTGATTCTCCTCCCTTTAGAAAATTCTTTCTGGCTCCTGCCTGTAATCCTAGTACTTTGGGAAGCTGAGGCAGAAGGATTGCTTAAGCCCGTGAATTTGAAGCCAGTCTGGGCAACAAGGTGAGACCCCCGTCTCTACAAAAAAATAAAAAATTAGCCAGGCGTGGTGGCATGCAGCTGTTGTCCCAGCTACTTGGGAGGCTGAGGTGGGAGGATCTGTTGAGCCAGGGAGGTCGAGGCTGCAGTAAGCTAGGATTGCACCACTGCTCTCTGGCCTGGGCCAGAGTGTGAGACCCAGTCTCAAAAAAAAAAAAAAATTATTTTTCTTCTTATCTCTATCTTTCTAATAATACATTTTGAATTACACAGGCAATAGATGAATACATTTTCCTTTCAACACATTAAAATAACACTGACTCATCATTCCCCTATCCTTTCTCCCCTCCCTCTCAAAAGTAACCATTATTATTATCAGTTTGGGAGCAATATTTTCAAATTTTTTCTATGGGCCCATAGAAAATACATGATACTGTGCATCCCTGTGTGTGTGTGTGTTTTTGTTTTGTTTGTTTGTTTGTTTGATACTGAGTCTCCCCCTGTCACCCAGGCTGGAGTGCAGCAGCATGATCTCAGCTCACTGCAAACTCCGCCTCCCAGGTTCAAGCTATTCTCCTGCCTCGGCCTCTTGAGTAGCTGGGATTACAGGTGCCCACCACCACACCCAGCTAATTTTTGCATGTTTAGTAGAGACAGGGTCTCACCATCTTGGCCAGGCTTGTCTCAAACTCCTCACCTCGTGATCCACCTGCCTTGGCCTCCCAAAGTGCTGGGATTACAGGTGTGAGCCACCTCGCCCCGGCCCTGTGGGTGGTTTTTATATGAATTGTGTCGTATTCGGTTATTCTGCTGCCTGCTTCCAGTATTTTATTCAACAGAACTTCCTGGAGAACTTCCCACAAGAGTACATGGATACCGCTTGCTTCACTGCTCAAGGTACCTTCCATGGTTCATATGTGCCTTATTTTATAAACTGTTTCTCAATGGATGTGTGGATGTTTAGACTATTTCCAGCTTTTTGCCATAAGACACCCCAATGATTACCTTTGTAATTGGCCCCATGTGCACTCGAGCGTTTGTTTTTCTGAGATGGATAATAAGGAAACGTGAGTCTGCTGGGCCATAGGGTGTGTGCCTTTTATTTTATTACTTTATTTTATTTATTTACTTTTTTGAGACAGAGTCTTGCTCTATCATCCAGGCTGGAGTGCAGTGGTGCAATTTCAGCTCACTGCAACCTCCACTTCCCAGGTTCAAGTGATTCTCCTGCCTCAGCCTCCCGAGTAGCTAGAACTACAGGCATGTACGCCACCACACCCAGCTAATTTTTATATTTTTAGTAGAGATGGGGTTTCACCATGTTGGTCAGGCTGGTCTCAAACTCTTGACCTCAGGTGATCCACCCGCCTCGGCCTCCCAAAGTGCTGGGATTACAGGCCTGAGCCACTGCTCCTGGCTTGGTGTGTGCATTTTAAAATTTAGCAGGTACTGCAAGTTGCTCTCCACGGTGGCTGAACCAACTTCCTACCAGTAGGATATATGAGAATATCCTTTTCCTAACATTCTTGTCAATCTTAGATCTCAGCCAACTTATAATGTTTTGCCAAGAAAGGTTCCTCACTGTTGTGTTCATTTGTGTGTTCATGGGCTTTTTCCAGAAGTTCCCGGTTGCTGGTGTAGGGGAAGAACTCAGGAATTGGGGTCAGGCAACCTGACTATCCACTGTGTGATCAACTGTAGACCCAACCTTGTCTCCATCTGCTGTGTGACCAACACTAGACCCAACCCTGTCTCCAGCTGCCTAAGAATCTTGGTCATGAGCTTCCTTTTGGTCCTCTGTTTCTTTATTTTTGAGGTCAAAGTTTCTTCCTCCTGTAGACCCGACCTTGTCTCCATCTGCTGTGTGGCCAACGCTAGACCCAACCCTGTCTCCATCTGTCTAAGAATCTTGGTCATGAGCTTCCTTTTGGTCCTCTGTTTCTTTATTTTTGAGGTCAAAGTTTCTTCCTCCTCTAAGAGTCTGTTCTTCTTCCTCCTCCCCCTGCTGGGACTCTGAAATCCCAGAGTAAAGCAAGGCTTTCAGAAGCTCCCCCACTGCAATGCACACGTGTTCCCACTGGTGGGCAAATCTTTAACTCTCCTGTTGCTCACTTAGCAAATAGCGCGCCAGAGATGTTCTGAGCAGCATACAGCAGATGACAGGGACAGGCAACCAGATGGAAAGGGATTTATTATTAATTTTTCATTCACAAAACTATACTTTAGAAAAGTGAAATGTGCTCAATGCCGAAAATTGGGAAAGTATAGAAAATTATAACGAATAAAAATAAAATATAATCTCACTCCACAGAGAGACTCGCTGCTACCATTTGTGAGTTCAGTACATAGGTAGTATTTTATGGATATGTTTAGTAGTTCACGTTATATCATGAGTGTGTCATTTGAAATATTTTTTAAAGTTTTAACTAAAAAAATTTGTTTTAGAGATAGGGTCTCGCTCTGTCACCCAGGCCGAGTGCAGCAGCACCATCACGGCTGCCTGAAGACTTGAATTGAGCTCAGGTGATCCTTCTGCCTCAGCCTCCCAAGTAGCTGGGACTGCAGGCATGCACCTCCACGCACGCCTAAGTATTTTAATTTTTCAAGAGATGGGGTCTTGCGATGTTGTCCACACCAGTCTTAAACTCCAGGTGTCAAGCGATCCTCCCATCTTGGCCTCCCAAGTTGATTTTTTTTTTTTTTTTAAAGACATGATCTCACTCTGTCATCTGGGCTGCAGTACAGTGACGCAGCCTTGGCTTACTGCAGTCTCCACCTCCCAGGCTCAAGAAGCCCTCCCACCTGAGCCTCCTGAGTAGCTGGGACCACAGGTGTGCACCGCGACCGGCCAATTTTTTGTATTTTTTGTAGAGATCGGGTTTCACCATGTTTCCCAGGCTGATCTCGAACTCCTGAGCTTAAACGATCCACCCACCTCAGCCTTCCAAAATCCCTCCTGGGATTGCAGGCATAAGCCACCATGCCCAGCTATTTTATTTTATTATTATTATTTTAAACGACTATTTTCAAAAAGGCTGTACCAATTTGGTTTCCCACTAGAAGACGTGGATAGGTGAATATTTAAAAGAACACTGTGGCCCTCATCAACCTGGACACACACTCTAGTCTCTAAGGGATGAAACAGCTGTGCTGGGAGGGAGCTCCCCTGAGAGGGTGGTCAGAAGAGCCCCCAGGCACCACCTCCACCACGAAAGGCACCCCTCTCCCCTTAACCAGCTGCATTTCCTAAGAGTGAGCACCAGGGGGCACCACATACCAAAGGAAAGTGGTCCAGACCGTGAGACCGCGCATTAGACCTCTTAAGAGAGAACGTTTTTTTTTTTTTTTCTTAGCCTGGGGTCCTCCAAGGCAGAGAGAAGCCCAGCTCTCCTGGCTTCCTTGCCATTCTCCTTACCTGACGTCCTGCAGCCTCTTGGGAGACTCTCGGAGGTACCCATAGGAGGCTGTGGGAGACAGAGGGTCATGTTCAGAAGGGAAATGGCAGTGTATGGCGTCACAGTAAGAGCTGGGGCAGCTTCCCCGTTGTGTCTTTGATGTCTTTGCATCACCATTCCAAGCCTCATGTGTCAAATGGGAGTGACGGTTTCCTGTCTCGCTTTACTGTGTATGTGCGTGTGTGTGTGCATGCACACGCGCGTGCGTGTGTAACTTATGCCAAAGTGCTTTGAAAAAACAAAGTGCTTTGAGAAGTCCTAAGGATGTCTGCTGAGTTGAGACTAGGGTGTAGGGGGTGATATGTTTGGCTGTGTCGTCACCCAAATCTCATCTTGAATTGAAGCTCCCATAATTTCCACGTGTTGTGGGAGGGACCTGGTGGGAGATAGTTGAATCATGGGAGCAGTTTCCCCCATACTGTTCTCATGATAGTGAATAGGTCTTATAAGATCTGATGATTCTATAAAGGGTTTCCCCTTTCACTTAGCTCTCATTCATTCCTCCTTGTCTGCTGCTTCGTAAAACGTGCCTTTTGCCTTCTGCCATGATTGTGAGGCCTCCCCAGCCACGCGGAACTGTGAGTCCACTAAACTTCTTTTTCTTTGTAAATTACCCAGTCTCTGGTCTTTATTAGCAGCATGAGAATGGACTAATATAGGGGGTAAGGGCACATGGAACAAGACTGGTTACTACATTAGTCCAGGGAAGACAATGGTGATGGCAGCTGTGAAGGTGGTGAGTCATGGCTGGATTCTGGATATATTTCAAGGGGAGAACCAGTGAGATGTATTGAAAGATTTGATATCAGGAGTGAAAGAAAAAGGGGGTCAAGAGTGATACTAAGGCTTTTTGTCTTGAGCCAACAGAGACTAGAGATGCCTTTTACCTAGTGGGGAAGATGGTGGAGGGATGGTTTGGAGGTGCATATCAAGAATTCCACATATGGACATGATACATTTGAGATGCCTTTTAGGTCACTGAGTGATTGAGTAAAGACAGAGGTCAGAAAACTGAGCCTTATGCTGGGCTCAGTGGCTCATGTCTGTAATCCTGACACTTTAGGAGACCGAGGTGGGAGGATCACCCAGGAGTTTGAGACCAGCCTGGGTAACATAGGGAGACCCCATCTCGACAAAAAATTTTTTAAAAAGTTAGTGAGGTGTGGTGGCACACATCTGTGGTCCCAGCTACTTGGGAGGCTGAGGTAGGAGAATCACTTGGGCCTGGGAGGTTGAGGCTGCAGTGAGCTGTGATCACACCACTGCACTCCACCCTGGGCAACAGGGCAAGACCCTGTCTCAAAAAAAAAAGATTTAGCCTTGATTCCTTTTCTCAGGGTCCTATAAGGATCACAGTATACAATAGATTGGACTAGATTGGAGATGAAAACATAACACACACATGCAGCCACATCCCTTCCAGTGCCACTGGCAGACACCACAAATTCATCACAGCACGCAGGAATCCTCTCAACCCAGAGCTCTAGGCAGCCTCTACCCACCAAGTGGAGATGATACAAAAATGAAAACTCTCCATCATCCTGCACTGGGCGAGAGACCCAGGAATGCAGTTAAAACCATGCGCTTTTGTGCTAGAGAGACCCGGGTTGGGTAGCTAATCTAGCTACCAGCTAACTTGAAACCTCAGAAAAAAACTGTTTCTCAGTTTCTTCATCTGAAAAATTGGATTAATAGTAGTTCCTATCTCATAGGGCTATTGTGAACACTGAATGAGATCATCCAATAAAATTATTTAGCATAGTGCCTGGGACACAGTCACCTCTTCATCAGTAAAAGCGGCAGCAGCAGCAGCAATAGTTCTTGTTGCATGGTGTTACTCCAGCTTGAACATTCCAGATACATCTGTCTTATGTTCTGTTTCTGACATTGGACAAATAGTGTAATGTTGGGACTGTCCAGCAGGAGGCACTGCTGACATGTACTTCTCTATTGCCCACAGAGGTCCAGGAAGTGGGAGGCAGTTTTCCCTGGAGCAGTGTCCTCTGATGATTGCCCTGGCAGAGGCCTCAGCTTTTCCTCCTTGTACAGTAAACCAAGCTCTTGGCTCCTCCCAGAGAGCAGTGTCTCAGCTTTCTTCCTGGGTCTGTTCCTCTCTTCTCAGATCCTGTTCCTGGCCTTCTCCTGCTTATGGGCTCCAGCCAAGCCGCTGAATCTGGCAACCCAGGCCCTGGCCAACCTTTCCTTCTTGTCCAGTCCCTCAGTGGCCACCAAGTTCCCCAAAGCCAGCAGGCACATGCAGGACGTGCCTGCTTGGAATCGGTGTCCTGTGTCCTCTCTCTTCCCCTTCAACTCTGTAAAATCCCTTTTTCCGACTCTTCCTCTTCAGAGATGGAGCCAAGCAGGACTAACCCTGCTGTGCAGATGGAACAAAAGGCAGGGACCTGTTCCACGATGCTCCCAAGCTCAGATCACATCGAGCTAAAGGGGAACCTGGGAGGTGAGTCTCCTGAGCCTCAGGCCCAGGTGAGTCACTCACCACTCAGATCGCACTCATCTTCAGACTCGGGTGCTTACTGGGTGCTCGCTGGGCATCTTCTGTCTCTCGGCCCTGTCAGGGCTTGACCAACATGAAGGGAGACTGTGCTGAGCTTCTGGAAGCTGAGACTGTGCTGGGCCTTGGGAGGCTGAGACGGGGGCTGGGCCTCGAAAGTGGGAGAGGGGGACTGAGCCTCAGGAGGCTGAGATGGGGCTCGGCTGGGGGATGGCTGCTGTGGATCGTAGGAGATAGACAGTTCTACCTACCCTGCGATAGGGGATGGGCAGCCAGGGTGCTGTCAAAGGACAGATTTCTGGATGCTTGTGGAGACCCATGAAACCACAGGCTCCCTAAAAGCACGTGTCTTTTTAAAAGGGTCCATCTTGGATCCATCTTTCCCCATGCTCACTGTTGAACATGATTCCCCAGCCCTCTACAGCCTCAATATCCCTTTCTTGGCCCAAACAGAATCTCTTTCCTGATTCCCCCATCCGCCCCAGGGCATACATCCCCACCTCCCACACACCCCTGCTGCACACACCCCCCTGCTACTTAGCATCAGGTGAACTCCTGGGAAGGCCCTGGAAAGGACCCCTTTCTTCCCCGTGCCCTCCTGCCTCAGCCACCATCTCCTTCCATGTACCCCTCCCCTCATTCTTCCTCTTGGTGTGGCATTCACAGCCTACAGAATATCTGTCCCCAACCCTTATCACTGTCCACTCCCAGCCTGGGTTTTATATAAGGAAGATGCCAGGACCTATCGCTTGATAAACTCCAGCGTGCCTTTACCTCCCTCCCTCCTGCATATGAAATCTGCAATCTTTGGCATGTGTTTGTTACACAGAATGCCACCAGTGGGTCATCAGCTGTCACTGTGAACAAACAAGAAAAAGAAAATGCAAAGCAGGCCACTGCTTGGTGCGCCGGTGCCCCAAACCACAATGGCACACCTGGTGGTTTTCCGTGGAAGGCGGCCTGGGTTCAGCCCACGTGTTGGCCTGGGGACATTGCATGAGTCAGCTGAGGCGGATAGTTATTCTTATTTATGGTGATAAAAATACCTCTCTTTTTCCTTTACATAAAAGCAATACACATTAGCTGTAGAATAATTAGAACTAGAAACTTTAGCTACAACAAGCAAAAACCAAAGGCATACCTCTAACGCCTCCCCTCCCCGCCACCGACTCACGCTCCTAGAAATGATCACCGTGAGCTGCCTGGGAGGTACGTGCAGACCACATGCCTTTTTTTTTTTTTTTTTCCCTTTTTCAAAATGAGCTCATACTGTACATATTGTTTTATAACCTGCCTTTTTTGTTGAACAATATATTTTGAGTAAAAATTGCTAACATTTCTTTAGACTTACTGTGGGCCAGCCCTGTGCCAAGAGCTTTGCTTGTACATCAAGGATGTCATTTAGTCAACCCTAAGAGGTCAACTATTTACTGCCCCCATTTTACAGAGAGGACATCAGAGGGTCAAGTATTCTGTCTAGCCCAAGAGGCAGTAGAGGTGGAAATCCGTGGCCCGGGAGGCAGAAGGCTCCAGGGCCTCAGTGACTGACAAGTCACTCAATGGTTCAGGGCCTCGGGCTTCTCATCTGTAAAGTAAGGGGGGCTGGGGCTGGGCCAGAGCAGCCTTCTCCACTGGGGAGGGGGCAGCAGACCCCACTCCCACTTACAGAGGCCACCCCCTCTGAGGCCTGCCTTCCTCCTCATTCTGAGTCTGACGCCCACTAAACCTCGTGCCAAGCACTGTTCTAAGTACTAACGAGGTACGTATTCTTTCTTTTTTATTTTTTTTTTAGGGACTGGGTCTTTCTCTGAGTGCAGCGGTGTAGTCACAGCTCTCTGCAGCCTCAGCTTCCTGGGCTCAAGTAATCCTTCCACCTCGGCCTCCCAAGTAGCTCAAACTACATGCATGCTTCACCATGCCCAGCTGATTTTTTTTTGAGACGGAGCCTTGCTCTGTCACCCGGGCTGGAGTGTGGTGGCATGATCTCTGCTCACTGCAACCTCCACCTCCCAGTTCAAGGGATTCTCCCTCCTCTGGAGTAGCTGGGATTACAGGTGCGCACCACCACACCTGGCTACTTTTTGTATTTTTAGTAGAGGCGGGGTTTCACCATGTTGGCCAGGCTGGTCTTGAACTCCTGACCTCAAATGATCTGCCTGCCTTGGCCTCCCAAAGTGCTGAGATTACAGATGTGAGCCACCATGCCTGGTCTCAGCTAAGTTTTTTTTTTTTTTGTAGAAACAGGGTCTTGCTATGTTGCCCAGGTTGGTCTTGAACTCCTGGCCTCAAGCAGGTCTCTCACTTTGGCCTCCCAAAACACTGGGATTACAGGCATGAGCCACTGCACCTGGCCGGTAGGTGTTATTTCTGTCCCCTTTGTACACAAGAGGAAACTGAGGCACAGAGAGCTAAAGTAACTTGCCCAGCGTCACTCCATTAATAGGGGCAGAGTGAGGACCCAAACTCAAACCCTTCTGACCCCAGAGATTGTGTTCTTAACCATTACCAGTTGCTTTTTTGTTGAACAATATATTTTGAGTAAAAATCTAACATTTCTTTAGACTTACTGTGGGCCAGCCCTGTGCCAAGAGCTTTGCTTGTACATCAAGTACATCTTCCCCACAGGAAGAAAAACATTTTGAGCCGGGCGCGGTGGTTGAAGCCTGTAATCCCAGCACTTTGGGAGGCTGAGATGGGCGGATCACGAGGTCAGGAGATCGAGACCACCCTGGCTAACATGGTGAAACCCCGTCTCTACTAAAAAATACAAAACACTAGCCGGGCGAGGTGGCGGGCGCCTGTAGTCCCAGCTACTTGGGAGGCTGAGGTGGGAGAATGGCGTAAACCCGGGAGGCGGAGCTTGCAGTGAGCTGAGATCCGGCCACTGCACTCCAGCCTGGGCAACAGAGCGAGACTCCATCTCAAAAAAAAAAAAAAAGAAAAACATTTTGATATATGTGTTCCTATGACTTAGGAAACATATATATCGATATTTAACTGAAATAAAAATTTCCCAAAGTAAAAACATATCCTTACTATGCAAGATACCTTCTAATCAATTAAAAGAAAATTCTGGCAACAGCCACTGCATGTCCTGCAAGACTCGTAATGGGTCGTGACCTGTAGTTTGAAAATCAGTGCTAAGCCTATCCCTCTCTGCCCTAGGGGAACCCTCTTTATTGGGTCCAAAGGCTTTCGCTTGATCCTAGGAAGCAGCTGGCATAGGGACTGCGACCCCATTCAGAGGAGAGGGAGGTGAGGACCAGAGAAGGGTAGGGCAGGTCCTGCCGAGGTCACGCAGAGAGGACTGGAATTAAGATCTAGAAACAGGCAGACGGCAAACCTAGGCAAAGCCGGCCTTCCGCTCAGGGAGCTTTCTTCAACACAGCCCCTGTCATGTTGGTAACTACCCCTTATTGAGCACCTACCCTTTGCAGGGTGTCACATACAAGGCTTAGCTCAGTTAATCTTCAAAGCAACCCAGGCAACAGAGAGTTAGGAGCCCCATGGTGTAGAGGTGGCAGCTAAAGCTCAGAGAGGCGGAGTGACCAGGCTGAGGCCACACAGGGTGCAGGAAGCCATGTCTGGTTTTGGCCCCACTGTGTTTCTAGAATCAAGCTCAGGGCCTGAAACATGACAGGGCTCAGGAAACATGTCTGTCTGTCTGACCCCAAAGACTTCTCTTTCTGCCATTGCTCTGCGGTTCCCACTAGCCCCCTTTCTGGGAGGCATGGCCCTGGGGCGGGGCAGGCGCCAGGATGCTTGGAGGCTTGCTGGGCGAGGGTCCCTGGGGTGACACTCTTTGCTGAGTTTCGGTTCCAGGTCCCTGCATGCTTGCCTGGCCCTGCCCTGTCAGCTGAGAGGGAGGGCGGGAGGGATCTAGACCGCTCCCCTGGGCTGGGGTGGAGGAACCCGCCTGGCGCCTGGGCTCACACGGCCTCTCCCGGCTCACCTCTCACTCCCAGACTGGCTCTGGGTCTCCCAGGGGGGCCAGAGAAAGGCCAGTCCTACCTCCAGCCTGAGTTTGATTCCCATCCCTGGGGCTCCCTCTCACTTCCCCAGCCCCAGGCACAGGCAGTTCCTACCCCTTCCCCATAAGAGAAGTGGTTGTGGGTGAGAGGGTTGAGTCTCAGGGTTAACCCCAGGGCTGAGCAAACAGACTTGGTCTTGCACTCTGTTCCTTTTGGGCTGTGCACTGTCGGTGAGTCTCCAGTCCCCACCCCCAAGGTACAGTCCCTCAGGTAGCCCTACCTTCCCTGAGCAGGAAGGGGTCTGAGCCCTAGCAGGAAGCCCAGAGCTGACTCAGGAGATGCTTCTAGACCTGGGAGGGGAGGAGGGGAAGGAAGCAGGAGAGCTAGAGGCCAGGGCAGAAAGCCAACAGCTGGCTTGGACAGGGCATTGTGTGGTTTGGAAGGTGCCGTGTGTCCCAGGGGAGTGGCATTTTCACCTCCACCCTCCTCTCTGCCCACCTGGACCCCACCCGTCCACTTTAGCTGGCTCCACACTCCCTCCCTGCAGGAAGCCTTCTCAGGCGGACACCACCCCACACTGCCTGGCATCACTTTGCATCCCCTGGGAGGGAGGGGGGTGTGGCTGAGACGAAGCCCAGTGATATCTCACAGGTGTGAGCCTCCGCATCGTAGACGCCCTCTTCCAACCCAGGCGCAAAGTGCTGGATCCCTCTTTGGAAATGGCCTCAATTTCCAGGTGAAATACCCACACACACATACACACACGCCCCTATCATTACTTGGGAATCCCGTCTTGGTTTTGGCTAGGAACAGATGTTTCCAAATTAAATTCTGGAGGATGTCCATCCATTTTTACCCACCCACCTAACCGTCCTACCTCAGATAGATTTGGGATCACACGATTTAAGGATTAAATGATATAAATCCGATTTATCGAATGCACTTTCTCAGATCCTTTATAGTTAATGCACATTGTGAATCTCTGAGCATCTGCAGTTTCCCAAATTTGCTTGACCTCAGAATTTTTTTTTTTGGGAGACGGAATTTCCCTCTTGTTGCCCAGGCTGGAGTGCAATAGTGCGATCCTGGTTCACCACAACCTTTGCCTCCCGGTTTCAAGCAATTCTCCTGCTTCAGACTCCTGAGTAGCTGGGATTACAGGCATGCGACACCACGCCTGGCTAACTTTGTATTTTTAGTAGAGACGAGGTTTCTCCATGTTGGTCAGGCTGATCTCGAACTCCCGACCTCAGGTGATCTGCCCGCCTTGGTCTCCCAAAGTGCTGGGATTACAGGCGTGAGCCACTGCGCCTGGCCTTTTTTTTTTTTTTTTTTTAAATATAGTAGAGCTATATTTAATATCTATTATATTTAGAGCTAATTTAATTACTATATTTAGAGCTAATTTAATATCTACTATATTTAGAGCATCTCTTGGGTCTAGAATGCTATTGAGCACCTATTGAGAAATGCTAGGGTACAGAATATTCTAGAAAGTGCAGACCCACCTTAGCAATGAGTTATAATAACACAACATACTTCCATAGACTGGGGGCTTACTCTATGTCAGACTTTTATGTGCTAGATATCAGCCCATTCTCAAAACAGATGGTGAGACAAGCATTATTCTGGAAGGAGGGAAGAATATCTAGGTCATTTGGGTGAGGTAATTTACCATAAGCTGCCAAGCTATGGATCTTGCATTACCTGAGTGATATTTCAAATATTTTTTGCCCTAGATAGCACAGGCATTGACCCATGTACTGGAGATGGGAATGTGCCGAGATCCCCCGGTGGGCTGGGCATTAGCCCTTCAGTCACTGGATTGTGGAGAGGTCTGGAAGGCTTGAGGGTAGGGGATAGTACCCCTGGAGAATCAAGAAGGTTGAGAGACCCTTGGGGGACTCAGGACAGCAGCTGCTTATGAACCAGTTTGGAAGCATTTCAATATTTTGCCAACTTTGTGGATGTCCCGGTGCTGACTGTAGGCCTGGACCAGACCACCGTAAACACCCTTCCTGCCCACTGGGAGGAAGCAGAATGCTGGTTTCTGTCCAGCAGCACATTTTGGTTTCATTTTCAAACTGAGAAACAACCCAGGGTAAAGATTAGGCAGATATGGGTGTGAATCCCAACTCAGATTCTTTCTAGGCACATGGCTTTGCTTTGGACAACTTCTGGCCCTTTCTGAATCTCAGTTTCTTTACCTGTAAAGTGGGAAAACATATTGCTCGCCTCATTGGGTTGTTGTGAGGATTAAATGAGGTGTTTCCTGTGAAGCCCAGCACCTGGCATATGTTGATTGCCCTGCAAGTGAGAGCTCTCACCAATAAGGACTGTTGACGTTAATTGTCAACAAAATTGTGAGCTGTTTCAGCGTTTTGTTGTTGTTGTTGTTTTGTTTTGTTTTTTTCGAGACAGAGCCTCGCTCTGTCGCCCAGTCTGGAGTGCCGTTGGCCCAATCTTGGCTCACCGCAACTTCTATCTCCTGGGTTCAAGCAGTTCTCCTGCCTCCGCCTCCTGGGTTGCTGGGATTACAGGTGCCTGCCACCATGCCCAACTAATTTTTTTGTATTTTTAGTAGAGATGGGGTTTCACCATGTTGACCAGGCTGGTCTTGAACTCTTGACCTCAAGAGATCTGGGATTACAGGCATGAGCCACTGCGCCCAGCTCAGCCTTTCTTTCGGGAAGAGAGCATAGGTTTGGGACTTTTCATCTGCCAAATCCTTCTTTCTAGACACTGTCAGACTGTAGATTGAGCAATGAAACTGGAAGGTAACATGAGAAATATGACCATGAGCAGCTTCAAGTTGTTGTTAGATTGGCTTCTGCAACATGCCACCTTGCACAGGTACCTCATGAACTTGGACAGAAGTACATTTAGCTAATCCGAATTTAGCAATGGAGTGTTCCTTTATAGGTCATCCAATTAAAGTACAGCAATGTCCCCGGCTGTTTATCTAGTTAAAACTTGGCCACGTTCTGATCCTGTGCAGGCTGCGCAATAAGGACTTGGATCTGTCGTGTGCTGGTCGATCACACATACAGAGCTGCTGGTTTGATCTCTGCCAGAGCTGAGTTATCATCATGAGTTAAGAGAGCTCTGTAAGGCCAGGCTCCATGGTTTCCAGCTGTAATTCCAGCATTTGGGAAGGGCAAAGCAGGAGGATAGCTTGAGGACAGGAGTTCAAAACCAGCCTGGGCAACACAGTGAGACTCCTGTCTCTACAAAAAAAAAAAAAAAAAAAAATAGCCAACCGGGCATGGTGGCTCACACCTGTAATCTCAGCACTTCAGGAAGCCGAGGCAGGCAGATCACGAGGTCAGGAGTTTGAGACCAGCCTGACCAATATGGTGAAACCCCGTCTCTACTAATAATACAAAAAATTAGCCAGGTATGGTAGTGTGTGCCTGTAATCCCAGCTACGCGGGCGGCTGAGGCAGGAGAATTGCTTGAACCTGGGAGCCGGAGGTTGCTGTGAGCTGAGATTGCGCCACTGCACTCCAGCCTGGGTGACAGAGTTAGACTCCATCTCAAAAAAATAATAAAAAATAAAAAATTAGCCGAGGGTGGTGGGACACACCTGTAGTACCAGCTACTCGGAAGGCTGAGGTGGGAGGATCTCTTGAGCCTGGAGTTCGAGGCTGCAGTGAGCTGTGATTGCATCACTGCATTCTGCCTGGGCAACAGAGCGAGACCCTGTCTTTAAAAAAAAGCAAATTAATGTTAATACTTAATAATAAAATTACTTGTGTTGTTTATAACAAATATTATTTGTTTTTATTATTTCCTTGACAAAAACACTTTTTAAAATGACATATGCCCTTTGTGAGAAGGTCTCTGGAAAGGACACGCACTGGATAGAAAATTGGGAGCGGTTTATTTCAAACAACAAAAGCAGCCCACAGTCCTCATGTGGATCTTTGCAGAGGGCCTCACAGCCAGGAACTTCCTCTGACCCCTGGGTGGCCTCGACCAGGCCCTTCTCAGTGGGAGCAACCTTGGCTATTTGTGAGTGAGCTGCCTGCCCGTTGCCCATGGGTCAGTCCATGGGTGGTTTGGGTCCTCTGGCCAGGGTGGCACCTACCTCAAGGCCAGTCACCTGGAGATAGGGGCCAGGTTGTGCAGACTCGCCACCCGCTTCCTGGAGCAAAGAGTTGGGGGTGATCCCCAGAGGAGATGTACACATAGCATACTCCCAGCCCAGCTAATGGCCCCGGCATTCTTATGGCTGTCCAGATGAGGCCTGGTTAATTACCAACCAGTGGACGGCGACGGCTGAATCCTCGGCATAAGCTGTTGCCTCTAAACAGTCCAGGGTGTCCTTGCAGCCTGGGGGCTAGTTTCTTTGCCCACCCTACAAAGAGGTAGCATTTGCCATTAACCACAGAAAGAAGGATTTGTGTTCAGTTCAAGGAAGTCTTACAATTCTCCAGGGGTGTCCAGACTCTGAGATGGGGCCTTGGGAGCCACAGAGTTTCTTCTGCACAGCAGAGAAGCATGCCGGCCCAGCTCAGCATGATCCAGCTTCAGAGGCAGAGCGCCAATGGATGGCGTGTTTGGTCAGTGAACAAAAGGCAGCATGTGTGGCTGGCTCCCTGGGCAAGTAACTTTCCCTGCCTGGCCTCGGTGTCCCTATGTGTCAGATGTAGATGCTGGAAGACATGATTTCGAGGGTCCCTCAGTCCTTGTTTTTAGGCCTCATCCCCCTTGTCTGGCCATGCCCAATTCTCCCTTTGCTCCTCAACCAACACCCTCTTTCTTAACCAGACAGGCATCCTCTTGACCCTACTCCCCTCCCCTCCTCCACAAAGCCCTCTCCACTTTCCTTCTCCTGTGCAAGCTCTGTCCAAGCTGCAAGATCTGACTAAATCGCTTCTCCAGGAAGTCTGAAGCCACCTCTGGCTACATCGATGCTCATGAATCTCTCTCTCTCTGGGTGGTTCCACATGCAAAGCCAGAACCTCTGAACTTCTTCCGGGTTTCTGGAAGAATAACAGTTAATACTAGATAGCACTGCCTGTGTGCCAGGAACTGGAGCAAACGCCAGGCACATGTTAACACATGTCATCCTCACAGCTCTGCTCTCATTCCCGATTTACAGATAAAGAAAGTGAGTCCAGAGGGGTTAAACAACTTGCCCACAGACACACAGCCAGTATGTGGTGGCTGTAGTTGGCTTCAGAACCTTGCTGCCCAGGAGGGCAGCCTCCAGCCCTGAGTGACCATTGAGCACTAGAGATGTGGCTGGTGTGAACTGAGACATGCCATGAGTGTGTAATGGACACCAGGTTTTGAATGGTTGGTGTGACAAAAAGAATGCACTATATCACATTAAGATTCTTATACTGATTTCATGGTGACATATTTTCCATATATTGAGTTAAATAAAATATATTGTTAACATTAATTTCACTCCTATCTTTACTTTTTGATATGGCTACAAGAAAATTTAAAATTATATAGTTAAAAATTAGGGTTAGAATTATGTAGTTAAAATTACGTAGACAGTGCTGTTCTAAAATCTGTGTGCATAAGCTGTACTGCCTGTCTCTTGGGTAAAGGTGGCGATAGTGGTGATGGGGGTAGTGACGGTGATAGAGGTAGTAATGGAGGTGGTGATGAAGGTGGTGAGGGTGATAGAGGTGGTGATGGAGGTGGTGAGGGTGACCGAGGTGGTGATGGAGGTGCTGATGAAGGTGATGAGAGTGATGGAGGTGGTGAGGGTGACAGAGGTAGTGATGGAGGTGGTGATGGTGATGGAAGTGGTGATAGACGTGGTGATAGATGTGGTGATGGAGGTG